>NW_027052712.1:909465-979666 GCF_011386835.1 Chrysemys picta bellii
GACTATATGCTTTACAAGTGATCGGTCACTCTGTCCTCTTACACTTGCAGGGATCAAGCCCCTGAACTGCGCAGAGAGAATCGCCTAGCAGACTAATGCCTAAGTGGGTCAGGCATTGTGGGGGATCTCCCTTCCCCCCAGGAAATAATAAAATGCTAGGTCCAGGGGAAGTTGTGAATAGCCTCGATGGATGGGAGGCAGGGAAAATGTACAATAGGCAGAAAGCCTAATGTCTCTTTTTCTGGTATACTGGAAGATGGGGTAAAAGTTTTAATGGAAACAGGGACTCACGGTTTGACAGGGAACTTTTAAAGTGAAAAACTAAAAATATTGTAAATGATCAAGTTCAACACATTGTTAGCCTATATAAACCACACTATGTAATTTTGGTAACCTCAGCTTTCTGTCCTATTTGTTACTCACTCTGGTCGCATCTTCTACTAGTTTGACTGAAAAAAAATCTATAGGACAGAGATCATGTGTACCTGTGCTTGTAAAGTGCCTACCACAATGAGGTCCCAACCTGACCAGAGCCTTACCAAGAGACTTGAGTAATAAAATTACTACTCCACTATAACAACCTATTAAGGTCACATTAAACTGAAAAATCTCTTGGAAGTTACAAAGAATCTACAAAATTTAACTTATTAGTCTTATTTTGGCAGTGTTTCAACACATGTAAGATAAACATACTGCAGCTGAATAACTCCATTGCTGAGCATCTCATTATGATCAGTCAAGTGCCAGTGTGCTCACGGCTGTACAAAACACAAATAAAGACTGCCCCAAAATAACTTAATATTTTCTTATAAATTAAGTGAGGTTAAAAGAATTAGAATGAAAATAATTCAGTTACAGAATTATTTGATAGTCTAGATGCTTTGTAGAGCAATGAAATCTCATCTCCAATGAGACCTACATCAACCAACTGTAAAACTGGGGATTAAAATGTATACCTGTTAAGTAAGGTGGAGTGGTCTTAAACAGAGATAAAGAAAATAATGAGATATTCATGGAAACTGCAGTTCATGTACTCCAAAAATTATGGCACTGAAGTATGGTTCCAGAAACTTGTTTAAAATATTTAAGTAAAACCCCGCTCTGTGTGTGATGTTCTTGAAAGGCAAAGAATAAGGTTATAATCGGGTTTCAAATCCTGAGGAATTTAGGAGCAAGAGAGCTGGAAATGTGAATTTGAGTCTTTAAAAAAAAAAAAAAAAAAAAACCTCTGTGGAAAGCATTGCACCATAAGGAAGCTTAAAATTGTAATATTTGCTATAAAACATTTGTTTCTATTTCTTCAGTGTGGACTGTATTTGATAGCAATTTAATACTTCTAATGTAGCATTAACCTGTAACAGAAATTTGATCTAAAAATCTTCAGTACAAATTTTTCCAACAAATATTTTAAAATTATTTTCAATTACTTTCCTAAGAGAACTCATCGGTGTATAACACATACAAAAGCACAAATGTAGTGGTTACAGGAAGGAGGTGGTTGATAAAGAGATGCTGTCCGAGGTCCCTTTGCTTCACTAACATCTTGAAAAACCCTCAGAAGTCTGGAGAGAAAGCTATCATGATTTTTAGTTATTTATGGTGAGATTTCCAAAGCTCTTTGCATTTGCCTAACTGTGCTCCCATTGGCTTGAATGAAAGCAGAGTAAGGTCAAAAGCTAAGCACTTTTGAAAGTCCCAACCACTGGGCCACCTGAATAACTGCTATAATTTATTAATATCTCTTGCCCTGGTCTACACTTCGGGATTAGGTCGAATTTAGCTGCGTTAGGTCTATTTTAAAATGAATGCATCTACACAACCAACCCTGTTCCGTCGACCTAAAGGGCTCTTAAAATTGACTTCTGTACTCCCCCCTCCCCGGCAAGGGGAGTAGCGCTAAAATCGACCTTGCTGGGTCGAATTTGGGTAGTGCAGATGCAATTTGACGGCATTGGCCTCCGGGAGCTATCCCAGAGTGCTCCAATGTGACCACTCTGGACAGCACTTTGAACTCCGATGCATTAGCCAGGTACACAGAAAAAGCCCCGGGAAATTTCGAATTTCATTTCCTGTTTGGTCAGTGTGGTGAGCTCAGCAGCACAGGTGACCATGCTGTCCCCCCAAACCAGCTCCAGCATGGACTGAAAGGGAGACCCTGGATCTGATTGCTGTATGGGGAGAAGAATCTGTGCAGGCTGAACTCCAATCAAAAAGAAGAAATGCTAATATGTATGCCAAAATCGCACAGGGCATGGTGGAGAGAGGCTACAACAGGAACACACAGCAGTGCCGCGTGAAAGTTAAGGAGCTCAGGCAAGCCTACCAAAAGACAAAGGAGGCAAATGGTCGCTCCAGGTCAGAGCCCCATACATCCCGCTTCTATGATCAGCTGCATGGCATTCTAGGGGGGACCCTACCACTACCCCATCACTGTCTGTGGACACCTGCAAGGGGAGAGTCTCATGCAACAGGGAGAAGGAGGAGGAGGAGAATGAACAGCAGGCAAGCAGTGAATCCGTTCTCCCCGGCAGCCAGGACCTTTTCATCACCCTGGAGCCAGTATCCTCCCAAGGCGGGATCCCCGACCCTGAAGCCGGAGAAGGTACCTCTGGTGAGTGCATATTTCTAACTACAGTACAGGGTTTAAAAGCAATTGTGTTTAATGTTTGATTTGCCCTGAAGAATTGGGATGCATTCGTGGCCAGTACATCGACTGGAAAAGTCTGTTAACGTGTCTGGGGATGGAGCGGGAATCCTCCAGGGACATCTCCATGAAGCTCTCCTGGAGGTACTCTGAACGCCTTTGCAGAAGGTTTATGGGGAGGGCTGCCTTATTTCGTCTTCCACGGTAGGACACTTTACCATGCCAAGCCAGTAGCAAGTAGTCTGGAATCATTGCAGCACAAAGCATGGCAGTGAGTGGTCCTGGGTTTTGGTCGCATTCAAGCAACATTTGGTTATATCTTTCTGTGTTAGCCTCAAGAGAGTGATATCATTCATGGTCACCTGGTTGAAATAGGGGAATTTTTGTAAGGGAACAGTAAAAGGACCCCGTTCATGCTGGGCTGTTTGGCTTAGCTAAAAGGGATCATCCAGGAGAATAGCAACATGGTGGGGGGAGGGGTGAAGGGATCATCCCAGAGAATAGCCACACGGTGAGGTGGGGGAAGGTGTGTGCTGCACATCCACCCGAAAACTGCAGCCCCTCCTTTTAAATGTGAAACCCAACCAGCATTGCTTGCTATGGGAAAGGAGGGTGCTGCACTTTGAAACCATTCCCACATGTTATGAAGGCGTAAGAAGACAACCCCATGTACCCTTTGGCTTACCATGGCCGCCTGGAAACCAAATTCTGTTGCCCAGCCGTGTGTGATGTGTCACCATACTGGCAGGTGCTCAATATAAAAGGCAAAATGCAATCTCATACCTAAAGTACATGTGCTGTCTGCTGTGAATTGCTTGATTCACTGTGAAAGTCTCCCTTTTCTTCTCAAAAATAAAGGATCTTAAATTTTACTCTCCCATTTTATTCCCCCGCAGGTGCAAATGTTTCTATGCTCCCCCTTATCATCTCTGTCCCTGAGATTATCGCAGATTAGAAGGCAAAAAAACTGCACTCGTGATGACATGTTTTCTGAGCTCATGCAGTCCTCCCGCACTGATGGGGAACAGCTTAATACATGGAGGCATTCAGTGGCAGAGGCCAGGAAAGCATTAAGTGAGCATGATGAGCAGAGGCAGGAGGCGATGCTGAGGCTAATGGGGGAGCAAACGGACATGATGAGGCGTCTGGTGGAGCTGCAGGAAAGCCAACAAGTGCACAGACCCACCCTGCATCCACTGTATAACTGCCTGCCCTCCTCCTCAAGTGCCATATCCTCCTCACTCAGATGCTCAAGAACGCAAGGGGGGAGGCTCCGGGCACCCAGCCACTCCAGAGGATGGCCCAAGCAACAGAAGGCTGTCATTCAAACAGTATTGATTTGTAGTGTGGCTACAATAAGCAATGTGGCCATGTCCTTCCCTCCTCCCCCACCCCACCTCACCCAGGCTACCTTGTCAGTTATCTCACTTTATTTTGTAATTAAGAAAGAAAGAATGCATGGTTTCAAAATAATAGTTACTTTATTTCCTTTGCCAGCTGTGATCGAAGGGGGGAAGGGTGGTTAGCTTACAGGGAATTAAAATCAACAAAGGGGGCGGGTTTGCATCAAGGAGAAAACGCACACAACTGTCACACCATAGCCTGGCCAGTCATGAAACTGGTTTTCAAAGCCTCTCTGATGCGCAGCGCGCCTAGCTGTGCTCTTTTAATCGCCCCGGTGTCTGGCTGCTCAAAATTGGCCACCAGGCTATTTGCCTCAACCTCCCACCCCGCCATAAACATCTCCCCCTTACTCTCACAGATATTATGGAGCACACAGTAAGCAGCAACAACAATGGGAACATTGGTTGCACTGAGGTCTAACCTAGTCAGCAAACAGCACCAGCGAGCTTTTAAACGTCCAAAGGCACATTCTACCACCATTCTGCACTTGCTCAGCCTATAGTTGAACTGCTCCTTACTACTGTCCAGGCTGCCTGTGCACTTCATGATCCACGGGAGCAAGGGGTAGGCTGGGTCCCCAAGGATAACTATTGGCATTTCAACATCCCCAACAGTAATTTTCTGGTCTGGGAAATAAGTCCCTTCTTGCAGCTGCTCGAACAACCCAGAGTACCTAAAAGATGCGAGCATCATGCACCTTTCCCTGCCATCCCACGTCGATGTCGGTGAAAGGTTCCTTGTGATCCACCAGTGCTTGCAGCACCATTGAGAAGTACCCCTTGCAGTTTACGTACTGGTTGGCAAGGTGGTCCGGTGCCAAGATAGGGATATGGGTTCCGTCTATTGCCCCACCACAGTTAGGGAACCCCATTGCAACAAAGCCATACAGTATGACCTGCACATTTCCCAGAGTCACTACCCTTGATAACAGAACATCAGTGATTGCATTGGCTACTTGGATCACAGCAGTCCCCACAGTAGCTTTGCCCACTCCAAATTGATTCCCGAGTGACCCGTAGCAGTCAGGCATTGCAAGCTTCCACAGGGCTATCGCCACTCGCTTCTCAACTGTCAGGGCAGCTCTCATCTTGGTAATCCTGCGCTTCAGGGTGGGGGAAAGCAAGTCACAAAGTTCAAGGAAAGTGGCCTTACGCATGCGAAAGTTTCGCAGCCACTGTGAATCATCCCATACCTGCAACACTCTGCAGTCCCTCCAGTCTGTGCTTGTTTGCCGGGCCCAAAATTGGTGTTCCACTGTATCAACCAGCCCCACTGCCAACATGATGTCCCAACTGCCACAGCCTGTGCTTTCAGGAATGTCTGTGTCCATGTCCTCCTCACAATCATCCTCATGCTAGCGTCTCTTAGCCAGGTTCTGCACATACTGCAGGATAATGCATGAGGTGTTTACAATGCTCACAACAGCAGCGGTGAGCTGAGTGGGCTCCATGCTTGCCGTGCTATGGCGTCTGCATGGGTAACCAGGGAAAAAGGCGTGAAACAATTGTCTGCCGTTGCTTTCACGGCAGGAGGGGAGACTGACGACATGTACCCAAAACCACCCACGACAATGTTTTTGCCCCATCAGGCATTGGGAGCTTAACCCAGAATTCCAATGGGCAGCGGAGACTGCAGGAACTGTGGGATAGCTACTCACAGTGCACCGCTCCATGATTTGATGCTAGCCACGGTATTGAGGACGCATTCTGATGACTTAATGCACTTAGTGGGGACGTACACAATCGACTGTATAAAATCGATTTCTAAAGATCAACTTCTATAAAAGCGACCTAATTTTGTAGTGTAAACATACCCTTATTCACTTACCAAACAACCTATGACCCTATATTTCACCTTCTCCATATTACTTCCACATCTACCACCTACACCACACAGACTTCCTCTCTCCACCTTCAACATCAAACTCAGAGCAAGTACAGTAGTTAGAAATGGATATCTAAGCTTTCAGACCACTGAAGCACATAGCTAGTATGAATGGTATACACTTTTAGTTGATAGCTATACTTAAATGTGCTACATTTGAAATGGTTACCACTCTTTCACTGGTAACCAAGGGATAGGCCAGACGGTAGTGAAGAAGTTCAGGGAGATAGCAACAGGGTCTGGGAGCTGGAGCAAATCATGGTTGTTAGACATAGGGTCCCTGGGCTGGAACCTGGAGTACAAGGGGAGCCTGGGTTCCCCTACCAGCCACTGGGGAAGGGTACAATCTGGGCAATAGAAAGAAAGACTTCCTGAGACAGATAGTTTAGAGGGACTTTGATACCTCAGAATGGGAAAACGATAATGACCTAGTGAAACCAGACATAGGGGGAGCACCCTGAGTTACGGAGAGGGATCAATCGAGTCCAAATAAAAAGAAGGAGAGACACAGCGTGAGCGACTAAAGGAAGGGGCATCAGACTGGTCGAAAACTAATCCCCGGCCACATGGAGGTGTCACAACAGTGAGTAGTAAACCCAATGACTGGGTCACTTCCAGGATACTGGTCACAGGCTGGGGCATTGACCAGACCATGTGACTGACACCTTTCCAACATGGCAGCAGCTCCTCCCTCCACCTTCTCTGCTGGCTGCCTTCTCGCCCTTCTCTATGCCTAGTACGCCTATGGGAGAAGCATTACAGATACCCTTTGTCATGGCAATGTCTTCTGAAGGAAGAAAGATACCCACAAAAAGGGGGCTGAAGGACTTTGCTGGTACTGGATGCTAAGAGGAGAGCTAAGGGTCTTTGTGGGCGCTCTACACGCTTCTATAGCCTTTCAGGTTTACTCCGCAGCCAGAGAGGAGTTCAGGTGCTTTGGGAATGTTGTGGGAAGGAGACAAGATGGGTAAGATAATATTTTTTTATTGGACCAACTTCTGTTGGTCCAATAAAAGAGACAAGCTTTTGAGCTTACACAGAGCTCTTCTTTGGGGGCAAGGAAGGGGCTAATGGGCTTTACAGGACACTGTAGGAACGCTGTCAGGATATTACAAGAGGCTGAAGGACTGGGGAGAAATAAGAGAGTGGTGGATTACAGGGGAGAGGTAAGAGTAAAAAAGTTAATCAGAGGCTAAAATGGCCAAGATAGACTGTTGTTCCATATGAGATATTTAAAATACTTGCACAGTATTGTCTCTCTTTACTTTTTTTTTTTTTTTTTAAATAATTCCTATCATTACTCATGGTATTTTTCTTGGGTAAAATATGCTTATTGCAACTTCAATGCCAATATAAAATACAGAGTAAGCAAAGCGTTCCCTCTAATTTTTCCCCACGCATGTACAGAATGAATTGTGTTATGTGCACCACTATGGAGGTGATGTGTGACAAAATTCATGTGGCGGGGATGGGGCCGAGAGGTTCGGAGTGTGGGAGGGGGCTCAGGACTGGGGCAGAGAATTGGGGTACAGGGGGTGAGGGCTCTGGCTGGGGGTGTGGGCTTTGGGGTGGGGCCAGGGGTGAGGGCTCCAGCTGGGGGTGCGGGTTCCAGGGTGGGGCCAGAAATAAGGGGTTCAGGGTACGGGAGGCAGCTCCGGGCTGGGGTTAAGGGGGGGTGAGAGCTCCGGCTGGAGATGTGGGCTCTAGGATGGGGCCGGGGACAAGGGGTTTGGGGTGCAGGCTGCCCTGGGTCTACGGTGGGGAGAGAGGACTCCCCCCAGCTCTCTCTCCCCGCAGCAGCACCTGGTTTGGGGGGGGGAGAGGCGCCTCTCACCGCCATGGCAGCTCCGGGGCGGGATGGGTTAGGGCCAGGGCCGGGGCACCTCTCCCGCGGCAGGTCCGGGGCAGCCGCGCAGCTTAGAGGGAACTTAGGCTGTGAATCCAATCAAGATCCACATATATTAGTTATCTGTTAAATGGAAAAGGTGCCAGATTCAAAAAGCAAAGGCATTCCATTTCTGGTGGGTGGGGAATGATGGATTGTTCATTTTCACAAACATGTTATATGCCACAAAGTACTCTTGGCTGCTTATCCAATTCCTTTGGGTCAAGAACAGAGTAGAAACTGAGGGTCTCTGAAAAAAATAAACCAGGAGAGGGTAATGCTACTAGGGATGTTTGGTATGACAAGAAGCAGGTCAACTATCTTTTTATGTATCCTTTCATTTCAATTGTTCATGGTATAAAATAGGTAGATTAAGCAGATCCAAGCCCTTTATTTCAAAAGGGGCATTGCAGTCACAAACATGGTTCCAAAGGCACCACAAAGGCTGCTACTAAGTACACTCTACTCCTGTACAATCACCTGAGATGAAATGCTAGCCCCACTGAAATTAATGGGTGGGTTTTGCCATGAACTTCAATGGGATCAGGATTTCACTCCTGGTCTTAGGCAGAAAAGTCCAAGGTTTTGGTGGATTCAGGCTCCATTTAGGCTTTATCCATTGCATATACTATGTAGTTGACTGAAACTTTAAGCACAGCATGGTGTTAAACTGTATAAATAAGCAAACAACATACTAAAACATGAAGTGGAGTGGTTTGGTGCTTTATCCAGGATGTGATTAGATGCGGCCACGATACATGGACGGGACTGAAAGAAAAGGCTGGAGTGGTGGGAATGGTAGGTCCCTTAGCCACCAATCCTGCAAACACTTATACAAAGGTAATTTTACTCAGGTGAATAGTTACACATGTTTCCAGTATTTAAACCTTAGAAGTTAAACTACAGATAAAGTTTTGACTTGCTTCAACTGCTTAGTACACCTCTACCTCGATATAACGCTGTCCTCGGGAGCCAAAAAAATCTTACTGCGTTATAGGTGAAACTGCGTTATATCGAACTTGCTTTGATCCACCAGAGAGCGCAGCCCCGCCCCCCCGGAGCACTGCTTTACCACGTTATATCCGAATTCATGTTATATCGGGTCACCTTATATCGGGGTAGAGGTGTATTTACTGTGTTTTATGTGAATTTAATTTTCCTCATATCAGGATGCAACAATCCTGATGGCAAGGATCTCTTTAGTCCACGTCCCACTAAGGAAGGTGTGCTTACCCAACCATCTCTCATCATTTAAGCTACCACTTATGCGGCAGCTGTACAAAGGGACTATTCAAAGCCTGACAGAAGACTGTATCATCCCATGGCAAGGGGGTAAGAATAATTACAAGTCAAGCATGTACCTTTGTACTATCTCTACTTTTAGAAGCTGGGGGGAAGTTTTTACAATTTGTATTTAATTAAATTATTTCCTTGTATATTGGAGGAAACACTGATGGAGCAGTAGCCACTTATTTTTTCACTTTTTTAATATAAATATAAAGAAAAGCACAAACTGAGTAACTCAAGCTGCCTTATCCTAAGGGATTGGAACGGGAGAAGGAAAACAAAACTACAAAGGTACTGAAGAATGTACATATGTACTTCTGTGTAAATGTGTGTTTTTGTCATATTTGTGGATTAGTGGAAAGAGTTAAGAGGTATGGTGGGAGAAAAGGGAATGGATGGAAAGGATCCAACATATTTAAAATGGTTGCTGCTTTATACTGGCATTCATCTAAATATCCTTTCTTTTCAGCAAAGTTTATACAAATACAGGTCTAACAAGACCGTCAGATACATATGTAAATCACTTCCAATATAGGGAATCATCATATCCCTAGGAATTAAGTACTGAGACTTTCAGCTTTAGGCTGCCGGTTTGAAATCTCCCCAGTTTAGTGATGACCAAAGATTACTGCTATCTGATAGATCCTCAGTTTATGTGATGTAAATTGGTTGTCCCAATCCAGTTCCCACTCAATAGGCCTTTATCACAAAATTTTCCACAACAGGCACCCTAAAGAAATTGAGCTTGGGGAGAATGAATGGAGTGTAGAGAATGCCCTACCACGTAAGCCCCAAGAAGCAGTCCTTCCAACTCCAGGCCGAAATGCATTGTGGAGAGGGGAGTAGGAAGGGAAAACGTTAGGGGTCGATACTACCCATGCTGTAACTTGGTCGATGGATAAACAGATGCTTTCAGGCTCTTAATCTAGAACATTTTGGAAGCAGGAAATCCACCAAACACTAAGACTCTATTAAACAGAATTAGACACCTTTGACGATTTGTTTATTTAAACACAGTGAAAAGGAAATATTTGAAGTTGCATCATCTTAAGTGATACTGAAGGCTAAGTAGTGCAGACTGAAGGTGTCTAGTTCAGAGAGTGTTGTAACAAAATAAGAGTTGAACTTCTCAGGGCAAGACAGTGTTACTCGTCTATGCAGTGCCCAGTACAATGCGGTCCCAATGCTGACTGGAGTAGACACTCAAATCATTATGGGCATGGCTACACTTGCAAATGTAGAGCACTTTGAGTTAAACCAGCCTTCATAGAGCGCAGTAGGAAAAGCGCTGCAATCTGACAGCTGCAAGCGCACTGGCGTGGCCACATTAGCAGCTCTTGTAATGGCCACAGAGAGCAGTTCATTGTGGTAGCTATCCCAGCATGCAAGTGGCTGCAACGTGCTTTTCAAATGAGGGGAGTGGGGTGGAGTGGAGTGTGACAGGGAGTGTGTTGTGTGTATGTGGGGGGAGAGAGAATGGGTTTTTGGGGGACTGAGAGCATGTCAGCATGCTGTCTTGTAAGTTCAGACAGCAGCAAACCCCCTCTGTGTCCCCCTTCCCCTCCGCCTTGCTCCCTCTCTCACATACAGCATTCCACAGTAATGGTTGCTTTGTCTCGGAGCAGATAAGCATGCCGGCTGTCAGAAACGGAGCTTTTAAAGGGTGTATGGGCATGCCTGCAGTGATTCCAAAACAATGACAAGAGTGGCCACTTGACTTAAGGGGATTATGGGAAGTTTCCGGAGGCTGATCAGAGTGCAGTAATGCAACACCTCGTTCACACTGATGCCTGTGCGTTTCAGCCAATGCACACCAAGTGTTAATCATCTCGCTGAGGTGGAGTACCAGGAGCGCTCTAGCCCTGGAGTCAGAGCGCTCTATGTGCCTTGCCAGTGTGGACGGGTAGTGAGCTAGGGCGCCTGGGTGCTCTAACTCGCACGTGTAGCCAAGCCCTTAGGTTCTGCAAACAAATACAGTAGGGTAGAAATAGTGGTTACTTATTTATTAAATATTTTAAGCCATTCCAAGTATGACAATCATGTTTTCCTAGTCTTTATATAAAATGGCAACAAGCCGCTCTCTCCAGCAGGGATTCTCGGACTTTGGTATTTGAGAAGAACTTGGCTGTACCATACATCCCAACTGTGCCTATAGCTGCATCTTACCACATAGGTATTGGCAGGGGAGATACTATGATCATGAAAGTGGTTTTCCCAGGCTCATCCATTCCACTGCGGGTGTGATGACCCCTGCGATTTCCCCAAATGCGGGAAACTCGACTGCATAATTTGTGGTAGTGGGGGACTGTGTTCATGCTTTCCCCTGGCACTTGGTCAAAGACAGAGAAATAAACACGTAGGTATTGTATCCTACTGCTTAATTTGTTACGCACTGCCTACTTATAGATGAGTAGAAAAATTACAGTATCAGTTAACTTCAATGTAGATCAAATGGAGAGAAATATTTTACTGACAATGTCCTTCAATTAATATTGACATTAATTGGAAGTAGCCCTACATTGCGCCACAAAAACCACAGAGTCCTAGCTCCCACAGAATTATGCACCACTAACAAACTAACACTTTCCCCCTCACCCCCATACATGGGCTTGGGAGCCAATAGTCACAGTTTTAAAATAAAAAAAATCCAAGTAATTTATTAAGCAGAAAGTATCACAAGCAGCAAATTCAGATTTAATATATTCTTGTGCGAATAATGTGGACTATGCAAAAATGCCTTCATAAATAAGGCAAAGCATGTAGGTTAAGACACAAGGTGTTAATATCTTACGTAATTTTCAAGTGATGATATGAGCGCATCTTGTTCAAAGCAAAGCCTATTTGAAGAGGAAAATTGATTGGTTTCATTAGCTACCTGCTAGTAATGGTACCTAATTTTTCAGAGCAAAGTTTAATAGTTCTGTTATTAACCAAAATGCATTGCATGATTCTGTAAACAGAGAACAAGTTACATTGAAGTGCAGCTGTAAAAACATTTACGCACACTTACATACTCTTATGCACATTCTTTTACCACAAATGTATGTTTTCCACTATGAACTATAAGTAATATGAATCTTACTTAAATATATGCACACACAGAATATCAAACTAGGGTGTTTTATAAATTACCATGGAGGGAAAGCTATAAGGGAGTGCTTTATCTGTACATGCAAAAAACAAATGATGCAAATAGCGATAGGTAGTAAGCCATCCTTTGTACAACATTAATATTCTAACCACTTAATAGGATTCTACAGCAAATATCACGTATATTTCTGACTTGTGCAATTAATCATGCAGACAACATGAAAGTGTGCTTTCTCCTAGCATTTGGAAAAATTTAGGCAACAGTAGTACACACACACACACACAAAAATGCAACTGCCACTATACCAAGTTAATGTAACCACAGGAATTTTTTGTCCAAATTCATGTTCCTATTTCAGATAATAAAAATGCCTACGTTCTTTATTTGTATTAATTCAGGTATCAAGCATACTGATTTTTAAAAGGTACAGAACATTTGTTGTCTTTAAGCATCAAAAGCACTAAACTTAGAATCAGAATTTACTATGACCACAAAAATATTAATAATACAGATAATACATACCCTGTGGAGTTCAAAATTATTCTTTTTTGTTATTCTCCTTCATGGATGAAGGCAGAAAGTTGGAAGTGTTCAATTAAGAGCAAATTAGGCAACATTTGTAGCTCTCAAACATTTCTTCTACCGAATGAAGAGTTCAGACTTCATCCTGGGAGGTTACTACTTAGTCAAAAAAAACCTGCTACGCCAAGCACTCTAATCACTTGTTTTTTCAAGGGATTTCCAAAAAGGAATGTCCAAATCTTCAAAGAATGCACAAGCTGCTCCTCCCACCCTGCATTTTGTTCAGCAGCAACAGTTTATCCACACCTTTCTTGATTAGGGAAATGAAATAAGCACCATCCTACTTTTCTTCTTCACAAAAAAGCTCCAAGTGGTTTGAGTAAACGGACACTGCTACAGCACACACAGAAGGTTTTATTTGATTTTAGCTTTGCTGACACACTAATGAAGGCCCAAGCAGACAAGGCAAGAGAAAATGGTATTTGAGCACAAATTTAATGTTTATTCACTAGACTGCTTGCCTTTGAGAGGGTTGCCCAAACATAGCTCTTGCAATGCAGAGTCAATCTTTTCTAGTTGTCTCTTAGCAAACATATGGGAGCCTGGGAATTTCTCATGCATTCAGATAAATCAAGAACCAGACCTTTCAGACCACTAACATTTAGTACCTTTAGAAGGAGATGTCAGATTTCTCTGGGACTCTCTGACTTTACATTGTTTAGATTACACCAAAGCCACCATTTTTCAAAATCAAAACAAAATTATTTCATATATAATAAAATGGGGACTTCATCATTTCAAAGGCAATTCTCTAAAACAAATCTGAGACAAACATGTTTTTACATTTACTACTGTAGGTCTCAAACCTTATAACAGACAAACCTAAACTATTAAATATATGCATCATATCTGGCTCTTAAAATGTACTGCAGCTTCTCTATTTGTCTGCATGATTTTTCAAATGCCAAATCTATCCTTTTTGTATCACGCTTCTTACACATATTCAAAAGTCACGCCTTAAAAAACTTGGTCCAATGTTTTCAGCAAAGCAGCCGCGCTCATCAATTACCTGAAGCCAAACCACGTTAGGTTATATCCTTGTTGGATCTCCTGAACTATGCATGACTAGTCACTACTTTGATAGGAGTCTCAAAACTCCTAGGAAAAAAACACTGGTGCTGCAGGAAGTTTTATTGCAATATAGCCAAACACTTAAAACTCCAGCCAAATTATTTTAAAAATCATACATACTTTTTTGCTTGGGAACAGTTCAACATACTCCACATATTATCCTGAAAGTTAGGTCTTTCCAGCATGGCCAGTTGTCCACATTTTAAGGCTTGCCAAACCTGAAGTATATCTGAGATTTGGGCTTGGTATGTTCAATGGGACATCTGGCTAAGAAAAAAAGTTCAGAATCAGGCTGAATTCTGACTATTTTGGCTATAATTTTTCAGTTAAAAACAGATCTCTGCTTGTTCAATTACTAGGTAGACAAACAAGGCTACCTGTTTTGAGCTATACTTATTTGTATGAGCTATATCTATTTTTAGGTGACAGTTAATTTAATATTACATTTCCATTTACCACTGGAGAAATTTCTTTTAAAATAGATAAGATGTAACAACTCAATTCTCTTAATACTTCCCAAAAAAGAATTAAACCATCTGAAAGGGATCTAAACCTCAAACAGTTTAACTACAGAAAAAGAACTGTACTTAAGATAAAACTTTCTTTAAATACCCTTCTCTTCCTGCGCTCCCTCCCTCCCCTCCGCCCCCTACTCCACCTCCTGGCAGGCCCTGGGAACCCTGAAAGCACCAAAACTGTTTCAGAGTAGCAGCCGTGTTCGTCTGTATCCGCAAAAAGAACAGGAGTACTTGTGGCACCTTAGAAACTAACAAATTTATTAGCGCATAAGCTTTCGTGGACTACAGCCCACTTCTTCGGATGCATATAACTGTTGTACAAAACTGTTGTACAAAACTGTTGTAGTTCCCCTGTGTAAGAAGAGAGGATTTAGGAAGGCTGAACAGGGGTTTTATAACACCCTGCACATCAGAGAGTACAGTCCTGTGGGGGATCATTTTACTCCAGCACAGAAGGGAGCTTGGGCATGAACCAGTGGATCCACCGAATACAGATTCAGTGACAAAATACCATTCGCACCCTGGACAAAACACAAGGTGAGAAGTACACAGCAGCTTCAGGGACTACGGTAGCCCTAAGGGCTTGGCTACACTTGCAAGTTAGAGTGCATTAAACCAGCCCCGTGGGCCCTAACTCACGACCCTTCCAAACTGGCAAGGCACTTAGAGCACTCTGACTCCGTGGGAAGAGCGCTCCTGAAATTCCTGGGTGTCAGCGTGAACCAGGTGTTGTATTACTGCACTCTGATCGGCCTCCAGAAACGTCCCATAATCCCCTTAAATCAAGTGGCCACTCTTGTCATTGTTTTGGAATCGCTGTAGGAACGTGGATATCAAAGCAAACCATTACTGTGGAATGGTGTGAGAGAGAGAGAGAGAGAGAGAGAGAGGCGGGGGACGAGGGATCTGCTGCTATCTAAACTTACAAGACAGCATGCTGACATGCTCTCAGCCCCCCAAAATCCCACTCTCTCCCCCCCACATACACACTCCCTGTCACACTCCACCCCCCACTTGCATGTTGGGATAGCTACCACAATGTACTGCTCTCTGTGGCTGCTGCAAGTGCCGCATATGTGGCCACGCCAGTGCGTTCGCAGCTGTCAGTGTGGACAGACTGCAGCGCTTTCTCTACTGTGTTCTACGAAGGCTGGTTTAACTCGAAACACTCTACATTTGCAATTGTATCCATGTCCTAAGACAAGTATCAGATGGGTAGCCATGTTAGTCTGGATCTGTAAAAAGCAACAAAGAGTCCTGTGGCACCTTATAGACTAACATACGTATTGGAGCATAAGCTTTTGTGGGTAAATACCCACTTCATTCGACGCATGGGTATTCACCCACGAAAGCTTATGCTCCAATACGTCTGTTAGTCTATAAGGTGCCACAGGATTCTTTGTTGCTTCATCCTAAGACGGCAGCAGCTGCAGAGCAGTTCCACAGCCTGAAGAAAAAACTGTTGTTCTCTTCCCAACTCCCCCCTCAGCCCACTTAGTTGGGCTATGTACTGCATTCAGGATTTGGGCATTAGTAATCTTAGGCCTGGTCTACACCTAAAATGTAGGTTGAACAGGTTGTGTTGCTCAGGGATGTGAAATGTCTCCCCATGAGAGAGACAGTTAAGCCAATCTAACCCCAGTATAGACACAGTGCTAGGGGTTGACAAAATAATTCTTCTGTCAACTGAACTACTTGCTCTCAGAAATGTGGATTTACCACAGTGACAGAAGGTGTTCTTCTGTCACTGTGGTAAGTGTCCACACTATAGCACTACAGTAGTGCAGTTGCAGCTGGGCTGCTGTAATATTTCTAGTGTAGATATAGTGCACTTGCAGCTGTGCTGCTGTAATATTTCTAGTGTAGATATAGCCGTAGTTAAGCAGGCTTAAGCTCTCCTGTAGACAGTGCTAGGTCAACAAAAGAATTTACTCCTGGGGAGATTCTGTGCCACTGCACATGCGCAGAATTTATGTTCCCCGCAAATTTCTTTGCTTTCCCACAGAAAAATGACTTTCTGGCAGGGAAGCCACAAGAACAGTCATGCAACCCTCCCCAGCAGTATGTTTCGGGTGCCCAAAGCAGCTGGCAGAGAGGTAAATCACTGTGGGGCAGAAGGCGGGACTGGTGAAGACCCAGTTGGTGGCTCCTATCCTGCGCTGGGCTCAGTTGGTAGTCACAGCTGGGCTGGGAAGGACGGGACTTCCTCTTCTCCTGCACAGCATCCGGGGCTTGGTCAGACCCACCCCCAGATTTCTCCCCTGGCTGCAGGAAGCTCTGCAAACTCCCCCCACCCCACCCCTGCTTCCTGCACCCATTGCTCCTCAGCTGCAGGGGGAGGGATCCTAGTACGGGGAGCTACTCCTCCATCTACCCAACCCCATGCATCCAGACCCTCTTGCCGAGCCTCACTCCCCCACACTCAGAACTCCCCTGATGAGTCCCAATCCCCCTGCACCTGGACCCACCCAATGAGCCACCCACACCTGGATTCCCACCCTACCAAGCCCCAACCAGCTGCACCTGGATCCCCACCCCATTGAGCACCACTCCCCCAGCATCTGGACCCCCCACTAAGTCCCCCACACCCAGATCCCCCTGCTGAGGTCTATCCCCCCCATATCCTGACACGCCCTGCGCTGAGCCCCAACCACCTTCACCAGGACTCCCCTGCAGAGTCCCATTACTGTTGCACTCAGAACCCCCCAACAAGTCCCTGTGCATCCAGATTCCCCCCACATCCAGATCCTCCACTGAACTGCCCACACCCAGATTGCCCCACACAGAACCATCTCAACCCACACCTGTTTCCCCCCACATTAAGCCCCTCCACACTTGGAATCTGCCTTGCTGACCCTGCCTGCCCACACAGAGGGGCAGGGCCCTGGGATGTTTCTGGGCCTGGCCGGGTCCTTACGCTGTGTCAGGGTTTGGTGCAGCCTCACCACTGAGTCCATAGTCCGGAGTGGAGCTGCAGTGATCTCCCACCTCTGTGCAGCTAGTGGCCTGTGCTCCCCTCCCCAATGCCATGCTGGAGCCTCCACATTTATTTGATGAATAAAATTTGTAGAATTTTAAAATCTTGTATGCAGAATTTTTAATTTTTTGGCACAGAATTTAAAATGTTTTGGTGCAGAATGCCCTCAGGAGCAAGAATTCTTCAGTTGACCTAACTACTGCTTCGGAGAGGGTGTATTTACTACAGCAAGGGAAAAAGTATCTACACTACAGTACTGCAGCTGTGTCACTCTAGCATTTGTAATGTATACATTCCAGTCATAAGGAAAGTTTCACGATCAATTTTCTTGGGTAGACATTTTGCTCAGTCCTGAGTTCTTTACCCATTTGTATTTTTCTTACAGTAAACAAAAAGGGTTATTGCAGTGGGTATCAAACTTTTTTATTGGCAACCCCTTTCAGATTGCAAGCCATTGAGTGTGACCCCCCTAATAAATTAAACACACTGTTTAATATATTTAACACCATTATAAATGCTGGCGGCAAGCAGGGTTTGGGGTGGAGGTTGACAGCTCGCGACCCCCCCCCAATAATGACCTTGCGACCTCCTGGGGGGTCCCGACCCCCAGTTTGAGAACCCCTGGGTTAGTGTGTGTTTCTGGTCACAACACTTCTTTATAAAAAACCCGAAAAGTTTCCAATTATAAAAAGCATAGTGTGATGATGAGCTTTATTTAGTTTATGGTTATTTAGAAAGACTGACAGATTTCTTCAAAGTTTTAAACTGGTATGGGGCTGGATGACTCAGAACAGCAGTGATTAAATTCAAAGTTTTTCAACTGCACCCCACTAATTTGAAGCGGACCGAAGTTGGCCAAAATTGGAAGATTACCACAAGTTAGTTTGTCTAGTTCCTAGTGTTTGCCTGTACTCCTCACAGGATCCACCACAAGTTGCATTCTGCTGAACTGAGCAACCCTCCTATCATTAGAATTGCTCTCTGCAGTTCAGAGTTAAGACATTGGTGGGACACCTGCACTGCTTCTGTTGAGGCCACACCCACTGTGAATAACTAAAGGACTTCCATTTCCAGAACTGAATCTAAATTTCTATTTTTCATTTTTACCCAAATTACTGTACTCCTCTTTCAGCATAGAAATTTGTAACTGTTCAACCAGAGCCTAATTATCTTTATCACGTATACAGTAGCCTTCATAACATTGGTAAGTTTTTCGGTTTCTGTGAACAATGGTCAGAAAGTAAACATCCATACTTTCAGAAGAATATACAGATCATAAATAAAATGGTTGGGCTCCTCATTATAGAGCCTGTTTTAAGAATAGAGAGTGTTGTGAGTTAGCTTGCAAGCCATCGGAATAAGAGGAACAAATGACAGCCAAAAACAAGTTGGGCTGCTGACTATTTACACTGACATGTTTTTTTAAACATGTCATCTTATTAGAATTCTGATGGAAGAATATTTCAAGAAAAACGGACTTACCCTGTATATTGTTGAGGTTTGTACAGGGCTTAGAGAAAGTCCCTATATCTTCTCAAAATACAAGAACAGCTAACTCCAGTTAAATTTACTACACATGCCCCCATATATTTCAACAAGGAAAAAATTTTCCCCGAGGAAATTTCTCAGTTTCTGGATTAAACCCAGTATTATTAGCTGCAGAATGAAATGATTAATGACGGATTCATTGAATTACTTCTTACGGGCGGTCACTAGAGCTTCCTCTAAACCTAAAACTGCCACTGTACATTTAACTAATGACAAATGATTTTTAAACTGTCAAAATTATAAACATCATAAAATTGTTTTATCACAGTGATTTTAATTACTGCACTTTAATGAAAGTACAAGTTATGTTTTTGTTTTCTTCACTTCAAAGTTATAAATTGAGAAACAGCCTGACTTACTGCATCCCCAAATATTATTACACTGTAAATTAAGTTCTAGATCCACAGTTGTGAATACTTGGTGTGAGCATTTCCAATTATTTGAGATGTGTAAATTTCCCTCCTAAAAATACAAGAAAAAAACGGAATTTAGAAAATGAGATTAAAAATCATTTTTCCAAGAATTACACAAGTTGGTTCCTGGTCACCATATTTAAAAGACTCCCCAAACAGAAGGCATTTTCCAAGAGGGAAAGTCCCCCTACCATTAATTAATAAACCATTCATTCATAGGAGAAATGGAACAACACTGCAATCTTAAATTCAAAAAGGTAACCAATCTGCAGATTTCACACATGGGTTATTCTAGGTTTGGTCATTGAAAAGTTTCAGTCATAAAACTATTGTTAATTACCTTTTTCATACATGCACAATCTTTATCACATAGAAGTTACTTAAAATACCCAGCTTTAGTTAAGAGTTTGTTCTTTTCTCCAAGGGAAACTGTAATCAGCCTAACAAACTTCACATTTTCCTTTACAGGTATGCTCCAAAGTCATCCTTATTACTGAAGTGTCATTGGGCCCAAACTCACTTAATGCAACTAATGTTCTGTGCTAAAAATGAATGGAAGACATAACATGTAAACTGAGGATGGAAATGAAGTCTGTGCTGCTCCTTTTCAGCATAGTACTTCAATTCTATGATAAGCGTAAGAAAGAGAAATCCATCCAGTAATATACTTAGCAAAGATGTCTGGTGGACTCACCAAATATGGGTAAATCCAGCTGTTTTGTTAAGATGTGCAAAGCAAAATGAACCCCAATAAACCTCAGTTACTTTAATGGACCACAGTTTCAGCATTCCAGTTATCTCACACAAAATCACTTTAATATGAGACTGCCCAGTGATGAAAGCACATTTTAATGCAAGATTTAGCATAACCCCAAATAGAGGATGATGAAATGAAAAGAGATACAAGACCCAGAGAGCATCAATGAAGTGTTCTGCATTTTTCTAGATAAATTAATTGTAGCCTTTTACTGTGCATGACAGTCACAGCATACAAAAGAGAAACTGTGTCACTTTGAGTTTAAAAACATGCATATCATTAAAAGCAGAGTCATTTTCCTATATCAATCCAAAAAGGGAAAAAATCCAACTAAAGGAGAGGATTTACAGGCACTCAGAATTATTGGTCACAGTGGAAATGGAACTTACAAAAAAGGGGGCACTGTCAAGTTATATAAAACATAATTTGAACAATATTTTTCACCCATTTCATTGCCAAGCCTACAATTTCTTTAGATATTCTCCCTCTGTCTTCCTTCATCTGTAAGCAAGTACTTAAATATTTTTTTAAAATATTTTTAGTTTATTAGTTATGACAGATGCAGATAGTCCTGCTTGGAAACATGCATTTTCCTTTTGTCAACATAAACAGGTACAGTATGGGTAACAGTAGTGTAGGGATATTAAAGAAGGTACTAACAGTCATTCCCCCATAATTTGTCCCCCACACTTTAAAATCCAACAGTTTCACCAAGTACAAACATCTCTTGGGTCTTCTGTTAAAACTTGTAAGCTACTGTCTGTAGAAACCATTGATTATATCTGTCCTGTGAAAGATACTTTATCACTATGTAAAACTTACAAACAAGTTAATTGACTTTGTTCTTGAAGTAATTAATACAATGTAAACAAACGCTATAAGCCGTTAAGTGACTTTCACTTCATTGTAACAGCAAGGGCTCCTAGGAACAGACCCCCACCCTCTGTGATTAAAGGGCCGGGAGTCTCAAATGAATTAGCACACACCCCAAAAGTGGTGGAGACAGTAAATTAAAACACGGTTAAGATATGGAATGTATGTTGATGAATGCTTGATGTACATGAATGGTTAGGGAGGCGCCCGCCTAGAAAGGGAGTATCCATCGGCCGAAGAATGTGTCAAGTAGGACCACGAGACAACACCCCCCCACCCCTCCGGAGGGTAAACTGGGATTCACACCATCACCTGGAAGGATGAGAAACACAGACTTTGGACAGTGTGGAGCCACCAGGAATGTGCCACTTTGGACAGAAATGTGCCATCTGGGGATTGAGTCAGCAACAGCAGGATGAAACTGCTCCCAAAGAGTAACATAGGAATTAATTCCTATAAGAATGGACTCTAAAGATTGAGGACTTTGAGTCTCTGGTTCTGCTGCCAGCCTCCAGGAGCATCAGGTGCACCTGACACGGACTCGGCTCCATCCTCATAACCAAGATACCTGGCCAGTAACTTGGCATGAGCAACTTCTAGGCTGGTAACTATAACACCTATACAGAACTTGAATGAGAGAGAGAGAGCGTGTGTGTGTGTGTGTGTAAGGAATAAGTAGTGATAGGAATAGGTAGTCAAACAACGTTGTTTACTTTTATCTTTTGCTTTATCATTATATTTACAATAAATGTGGCATCTTTGCCTTATCCCTCTTAATAAGATCCTGCTGGTTTTTATTCTACTAGTATAACAGTAGTACCAACTTTCCTCCCCACTTCAGTGACTTGCCTGACCTGAACAGTGACAGAAAATAGTTCAGACTTGGCCTCTTCACTTCATACTAACAAGGAGCGCAGCCATGATGATGCCTTTGATGTAGATACCTGGCAATGACAGGCCCCCTGATGTTAATCCTTTTGGATAGTGGATGATTTTTGTGCTTAGGCTTAATCACCAAATTAAGACTGTGGCTACAAGGGGATTCTGCCATCAGTAGCAGAAAAAGGCCTGACCTCAAAACCTCACAGTTTCTTTCTGTGGTAGGTCTAGACCAGTGGCTCTCAGACTTTCCAGACTCCTGTACCCCTTTCAGTACCCTGTGGTACCCCTCCTCCGCCTCTCCCCCCCAGCCCAGGTGCTGCTGTGGAGAGATAGACCTGGGGAGAGTCCTCTCTCCCCACCGTAGCCCCAGAACACCCTCCTGCACCCCCAAACCCTGCATCCCCAGCCCCACCCCAGAGCCTGCACCCCCAGCCAAAGCCATCCCCCCCCACCCTAACACTATGCTCCATCCCTGAGCCCCTCATTCTGGCCCCACCCTACCCACAGCTGGAGCCCTCACATCCCTGCACCCCAACCCTCTGCCCCAGCCCTGAGCTCCCTCCCACACTCCAAACCCCTCGACCCCACCCCCACCATATGATTTTTGTTATATGTACCAATATGGATGTGATGTGTACATCACCTCCATAACATCACCTCCATATTGGTGCACATCATAAAATTCATTCCGCACATGGGTGGGAAAAATTAGAAGGAACACTGCTAAGAGACACTTTCCAGCAAATCTATTAGTGAGTTTCCACTCTCACCGAGGTGACGATTTCCATTGCACTGTATTTCTTTGCTCTCATGCCACAGTCACTATCCAGCTAGAATCTTTTCCATGGTTGCTCCAAACTGTGGTGGGAAAAGTCAGTCAGTCCACTGCCCCCAAATATCCTGTATTTTTATAGACCCCTGTTAAGATAAGTACAGTAATTGATAAAGGAATATAAAAAAATTAAGTGAATATAAAGACCTTTTCACAAGACAGGCTATAATCCAGCAGTAACACACAACAGGGTGTGTTACTGGCTCATGAGTGCATTCCAGTGTGCATTGTGGGGCCTTTAATTTTTACTTGGAAAAAACTAGAGATGGGGGAAGGAAGAAGGCAGTTGCTAAATTCTGTTTTTCAGAACAATGATACAAGTGTCACAAGCCATACTTTCAGCAAAACCAGAAAAGTAGTTTTATAGGTGTGGCTCTGTGTACCAAAACCATTTCACACAGCACTGCTTGTCTACCAACAGCCATCTCTCCCCACTCTCCAAAACATGGCACCATCTCCCTCACTCTTTCCTTCTTCTGCTTTTCTTTCTCCTATCCCTGATCAGTTATTTCCATTCCGCCTTACTTTCCCTAGTGCCCTTGGATCATACCACTGAGTCAGACTGGCAGTTCAAAAGGTTTATTTCATGCTGTGGACAGATTTTCTAGAAGCAGCAGTTTCTTGCATGGTCTTTCAAAATGAGGGAGGAGAAATCCCTGTATCCGTCCTCATAGGCAAGCTCAGTATACAGTAAATCTAGCAGGATAAACACTATTTATCATTTCATAATATTTAGAATTAGGAGACAGTTCGAACAAATCACTAAAATATTTCCGTATGCATGCTGATTCCACATACCCATAACACCGTCCCATTCACCAGTCGCCTTTTTATCATTACAGTGAGCTTCACTGCACTTGTATTTGCTACAACGCTGAAATGTCAGCCACCATACAGCTCATTTATGAGATATATGTCAAGTTCTCCATGTTTAGGCTATAATAGTCACAAAGCAATCTAAGATCATGGCTACGCTACCCCTTATGTCTGCAAAACGTATGTCTGGAGGAATCAGCTCTGCTCCAAAATGTCTGTTAATCTATAAGGTGCCACAGGACTCTGTCGCTTTTTACAGCTTTGCTGGTTATTCATTGTGGTGGGGAAAATGTGTGCATTCTCCTCCCCCCCCCGCACCCCCAAGCATCTCACGCCCTTCACCCCTCCAGTTTGAGAACCTCTGCTTTAAATGAAGAACAGGAGTACTTGTGGCACCTCAGAGCTTTCGTGGGCTAGATCCCACTTCTTCGGATGCATAAATTTGTTAGTCTCTAAGGTGCCACAAGTACTCCTGTTCTTTTTGCGGATACAGACTAACACGGCTGCTACTCTGAAACCTGCTTTAAATGACTATATCAGTGACAAACTAACTTTTAAAGAAGGCATTAAATGGGTGTCCACTGTTTTACAAATGTGACCATCAGGAAAATATGTTAGTCAGATCTTTCAAAATGTGGGGTGGTAGATTACAGCTAAAGGGGTGTGGTCAGAGGGTTTTTCCTCCAATACTGAAGCTAGTTCTCTTGGGGTATTTGTTTCAGAGTAGCAGCCATGTTAGTCTGTATCTGCAAAAAGAACAGGAGTACTTGTGGCACCTTAGAGTCTAACAAATTTATTAGAGCATAAGTTTTCGTGGACTACAACCCACTTCTTGGGATGCATATTTGTGTGGCTTGTTCCATGATGTTATCTACTTCCCCGGTGAAGTGTCCTTGTTTGGCAAAAGTGATTTTAAGTGTGATGAGGTGTGTATCCCAGCCTTTCTCCTTGGACCATATTCTATCTGAGTGCCTGGCTGTAGATAACAGATTTCTTGGTGTGTTTGGAGTAATTACTGGATCTGTGAGGGTAAGTGTGGTGATCTGTGGGCTTCCCGTATCTAGTTGTCTGTATGGTCACATTGTTGAAACTGACTGTGGTGTCCAGGAAGTTGATGCTGGTGTGGGAGAGTTCTAGAGAGTTTTTGATGGATGGGTAGTGGTTATTGAAGTTGTGGTGGAAATTATGAGGGAGTTTAGGTTGTCTGTCCAGAGGAGGAAAATAATATCCATGCATCTCAGGTATATCATTGGTTTTGTAGTGTATTTGTCCAGAAATTCTTCCTTGAGGTGGACCATGACGAGCTTGGCATATTGGGGAGCCATCTCAGTACCCATGTCTCAGTTCCCACGGTTTAGACAAAACTATTGTTGAATGTAAAACTGTTATGGTTGAGGATGAAATGGATGAGTTTGGTGATACGTTTCTGGTGAATTTATGAGCACTGTCCATTGTCTTGTAGATATTTGAGGCAGGCATTGATGCCATCATTTTGAGGAATATTAGTGTATGGGGAAGTGACATCCATGGTGGCAAGGATGGTGTTCTGAGGGAGGTGATTAATGTTGGGGTCGTTCTGAAGGAGGTCAGTTGTGCCCTGGAGGAAGCTGGTTCTTTGTACAGTGAGTGATTTGAGGATGGTTTCTGAGTCCTGATATTCCTTCAGTAAGAGTTCCGTGGAGAGACATGAATGGTCTCTCTGGGTTCCCTTGTTTATATATCTTGGGAAGCATATAGAACATCTCTGGGATGGGTTCATGGAAGATGAGGTTGTAGACTCTCTCTTGGAGCTGTTTGGGAAAGGATCTGAGGATATTCTTAAAGTCTTGGGTGAACTGTGGTGTGGGATCTTTGAGTTCTTTATAGTAGGTGGTGTCAGAATTGTAATCATCACAGTTGAGAACTACGATGGGACTCCCCTTTATCTGCTGATTTGACCACTATCTGCTGGTTGGATTTCAGAGACCGTATAGCTGTTTTTGCGGCAGTGGAGAGATTGTGGTGGATGTGATTAAGCATTTCACAGTCAATTTTTCCTCCTGAAGCAATGTAATGTAATGATCAAGTGTGTGATTTTGCCTAGTGTAGGGTGTCTAGTCAGAAGATTCTTTTTTCTTACGATTATTGGTGGGGAGGTGTCATCATTGTTGTGAAAGAATTCTTCTAGTTCTCCACATTTTAGTATGGTATCAGGTTCCGAGGTGGGGCAGAAGTTCGGTCTTTTGGAAAGAACACATAACTCAGCACCAGTGATGGGTAGTTTTGATAAATTGATGATGTTGGGGTGTCTGGGAGTGGGTCTTGGAGACATGGTTTCTCCCTGAGGTAGTGTTCTGTGGGTTGTGGAGTTTGTTCCACTTTTTGTTTTTGTGCTGGATAACTGTCATCGGGTTTTTTTGATAGTAGTTTGGATTTCATGTATGATTTCCAGGTAGGTTCCCTGATTATTTTTTTCTTTCCAGTGAGCTCAAGAATATGTGATGATTTTTTGTCTGGGGTGGTCCCTTCCAATAATATGCCAGATATTTTCACCCTCTGGATAGACAACTTAAACTCCCTCATAGATTTCCACCACGACTTCAACCCCCACCACCCATCCATCAAACTCTCTCCAGAACACCCCCGTATCAGCATCAACTTCATGGACACCACAATTAGCTTCAACAATGGAACCCTACAAACAACTGCATACCCATGAAGAAACCCATGAATCATCACACTTACCTTCACAGATCCAGAAACCACCCCAACAAACCAAGACATTTGTTATCTTCAGCTAGACACCAAAGAACATGCTCCAAGGAGACAGTCCGGGGTAGACACCTCACTATACTTAAAATCGCCTTTACCAAACAATAACATTCCATCAGGGAAGAAGATTGCATCATGGAATGGGGCACACTAATACCCTGAGAGAACCAGATTCAATGTGGGGACTGCATACCCCTAGCTGTCACCTACCATCCCATACTAGAACCCATAAGGGGTATCAAACAATTACAACTCATACTCAATGGGGACCGCATCTTGAAAGAAATCTTTCCTGAACCCGCTCATTTGGCATTCAAAACAAAAAAACAACAACAAAAACCCAACAAACAACAACAAAACAACCGAACTTTGCCAAGCTCATCAGAAGCAAGCTCCCCACAGACCACGACCCACCAACTCCAAGCAGCATGCAGACTCTGCCAGAATAAATGCAAAACCTGAACACATATCTCCAGTGCTATGATGATCAACACCCCGCACAACACACCTTTCAAGATCCATGGGTTCTACATATGCCTATTACAACATGTGGGTGTACCTCATCCAGTGCATTAACTGCCCCAATAACAACTACGTGGGTGAAACCAAACAATCACTACACTCTTGAAAAAAGCAACAGAGGGTCCTGTGGCACCTTTAAGACTAACAGAATGAACTCTCTCTTGGAGCTGTTTGGGAAAGGATCTGAGGATATTCTTAAATTCCTGGGTGAACTGTGGTGTGGGATCTTTGAGTTCTTTATAGTAGGTGGTGTCAGAATTGTAATCATCACAGTTGAGAACTACGATGGGACTCCCCTGTGGCACCGTTAAGACTAACAGAATGAACTCAAAGAAAAATGATGATAAAAACCCAACCCCACCATATCACCTATGGGTGAACACTTTCCACAAACAATCACTCTGTATCTGACCTCTCAGTCCTTATCCTCAAAAGAAACTTGTACAACACCTTCAAATGATGAATGTGGGAGCTTAAATTCTAAGTTTGCTAGACACTAAAAATCATGCTCTTACTAAAGACACTTGATTTAAAGCTTATTACAACAATCTGTAACCTGATAGCCCCCCTTTTTTGTCCTATGACTGCAAAGGTGTTAACAGGCCACTTCACTTTGAATGGTCTCTTACAATAAGCGTTAACTACTTGTACTAAACAATCTGTTCCACCTTGTATTTGGCTGTGACACTCTTGAATACCTTTCGCAGACCTGAAGAGCCCTGTGCAGCTCGTCTCTTTCAGAAATTGGTCCAATAAAAGATATTACCTCACTCATCTTGTCTCACTAATATCCTGGGAGCAACATGGCTACAACAATGCCAACAATATGGAACAGAAACGGTTACAGCCCTAAATCAGTTTCAAACCAGACCAGTTAAATACACAAAACTGTTAAAAGAGCTAAGTTGCTGAGTAAACCTCATCTGTTAATTATCAAAGCCCCTGCCTTTGTTTAAACTCCTGAAATAGGTTTCTAATATTTAAGCCCTTTTCACATAGAAGTTTAAAAATATTAAAACAGGCGGGTGAGGTTTTTTCATTGTTACGAAACTATTTCAGAAGCTCATTTGTCTTGTTTAAAGCACCTTTCTTTAGTACTAGATAAAGCTTTAAAGAAAAAGTTACAGGATCAAATTGATGTTCTTACTGTTAGTCATTAAAATTCAAAAGTGATAAAAAAAAGCTTAGAAGTCTTTCCTATTTTCCATCACAAATAGGCCCTACAGTAACCAACTTGTTTCACTTCAGATATTTCATCTTCCTTGGTCTCAGATGCATGAAACTTATGAGTTTCTTTAAAAGAGTAGACAAATCTGAAGACTTAGGCAGTTTGACTGCTTTGCTTTCAATTTTATCTACATTCCTTAAGGACCCCTAAAGGCACATCATTTCCCCCTCATTTAAATGCCACCTTCAGAGTCTTTATCCCAGTTACCCCGAGTGTTCAGAGTATTAGCCACAAGGATGGTATGTCTACATTGCAATTAAAAACCCATGGCTGGCCCATGCTAGCTGACTCAGGCTCACGGGGCTATTTAATTGTGGTGTAGACATTCAGGCTGGGTTCTAAGACCCTGGAAGGTGGGAAGGTTCTGCAATCTGAGCCCAAATGAACTTCTGCACCACAGTTAAACAGCCGGAGCCCTCCAAGCCCAAGTCAGCTGGCATGGGCCAGTCACGGGTTTTTAATTGTACTGTAGATATACCTTCCAAGGGGTTCTTCAATTAACATAAGGTATTCTCTTGCTGCTGCCCCACAGTTGAGACCATTGATTCTGCAGGACTCCCAACCTCTGTGCATGCACCCAGATACATTAAAAATGTATTTATAGTTTGTAAATGCTACAGAATTTAGTGATTGACAGCCTAAAAATACTTAAGATAAGAAACAGCAATTACCAAAACTCTGCAATTTTCTAGGAATTGCTTTGCAATAAAGCTAAACCAAAATAAGCTATATGCCATTTAACTTCCATTGGGCTTTTGTATAATCTGAAAATACTTCACTTGCAAGTGAAACCATGGTCTCCAATAGCAGTTTGGAAACTAGAAAAGCTAGAGAACCCATGCTCCACAGGAACTGTCACAAGTATGGTCATAAGTTTACTCCATATTCCATGATAGTCAGAGACAGAAAGCAGAATATACAGTACGCCAGATATTTATAAACATCCTTTAGAAAAGGCAACATTGGCAGACATACATGTATGAGAAAATACCTACTCTATGAATAGAGCTTTGCAAATCCGCAGGTATCCACTTTATATCTGTGGACCATATTTGCGGATCACAGCTTGGATGCGGATACAAATTTTATATCCGCACAGGGCTCCGCAGCACAGACTCACCAGAATAGAGCGGCTGCAGGCTCCTGCATGCAGCCTGCAGGCTCCAGCTCGGCTCTCTGAATCACACAGTAGCAGGGATAGCCTGCTGGGCATTCTGGAGTTGTAGTCCTCAGCTTGCTTGGATGGAGGAGGTAAACTACAACTCCCAGAAGGGAGTGAGCCAAGCGCCATTTTGAAAGAAGTGTGGTTGTAATTTAAACTAGCGGGCGGCAAGGGCACATGCTATGAAGAGAGTAGTTGTTACTGCTGTCTGTCCAGGCCGGGTCTGCATGATTATAACCACCGCAGCTACATAGGGGTGTCTGAGCCGCCCACCCCTCCTCACAGGAGGGCGGTGCTGAACATGAGGGCCCAGGAGTGTAGCCCTCCTACTGGGAGTGGGGAAGGAGGTACGGCAAGGGTGGAGCAGGTGTGGGGCAGGGGGTCTCTGGGGAGAAGTGAGGGGCGGTTGGGAGTCGGGGGCTTGGCACAGCCCTGCGTCAATGCTGTGCGGTGACCTGTGGAGCTGTTTAGAACCCTGCAAATCAGCAGACAATTTTTGCGGATTGTGGATTGGATGCGGATACACATTTTTTTAAATCAACGCAGAGGTCTATGAACCCTGGTGGTAAGTACAGCATGATAGAAACTTGAGCTGTATCTCCCTTGTGTTAAGACTAGACAGGGCCGCCCGGGGGGGGAGGGGGGGGGTAGCAAGTGGGACAATTTGCCCCAGGCCCCACAGGGGCCCCCACAAGAATATAGTATTCTATAGTATTGCAACTTTTTTTTTATGGAAGGGGCCCCTGAAATTGCTTTGCCCCAGGCCCCCTGAATCCTCTCGGTGGCCCTGAGACTAGAACAGACTTATTGCCAGCATTTTCATCACTGTGTTGTCAATCCTGCTCAGAGCAGGTCTAGAACAACTCCAGAGGTCATAGCCAGATTCTAGTGGTTCTTCTGTGGAGCTGCCCCACCAAGAGTACTATGGAAGGCAATTTAAAGAAAAATGCTCACCTATACAAGGCCCTAGACTAGAGAACATCTTTTATCCAAGGATCTGAAAGTCCCTTACAAAGATGGGTAAGTAACCTCATTTTACAGACAGCAAAACTGGGGAACCAAAAGTTGAACGCTCCCAAAGGCCACATTGAATGTAGCTGAGTAAGCAATAGGCCTCCTGCCTCCCACTCCCTATAAGCAATATTGTTTGCCTTGCAGAAAAAGATCCTTGAAATTTGGAAGGATGATGTTAAGGTTGTCTTTCAGTTCATGAAAAAGTAAAAAGTAGCTGAAGACAAGTTACTAGACAAACAAAGCTTGACCATTAATTTCTTCTAGTTTAAGAACTAGATCTGTGCTACGCTCTCTTGTCAAAACTACTTGCGGATAACAATTATGGTTTTTTTAATTAAGATGTTTAGAATTTGTGACCTTTCTAAAGTAATAAATAATTTTTAAAATCTTCAGGTCATTGTGTATTAATTCTATTATAACTTTCCAAGGTTGTGCAGTTCCTCAGGTGCTGGTGAGATTTTACAATGGAGGCTGATCAAAGAGAAAGATTTCCAAAATTAAAATTTTACCACAATACTATTATCTCCTTGTTTGATGTATTAGCTAACACAGCTGTTGGCTTGGAATGGAACTTCAAAACTAGTAAGTAAAACAAAACAAAGAAGCTAAAGAAAATATATCAAAGTTAACTTTTCATTATATTTTAAATGCAGGAACCAAAGGCTCAAGTACAATTGAGGTCTGAATCAGTCTTCTTAGAAACCTTTGTTTTACCAAATAAGTTACAAGCTTTCCCATTCATCTTATTGAAGAGCTACACTGCTGAAAGATGGGCTTTGTCCTAGACAAACTAAAAGTCTGACTGAGACCCTAAAACTGTACAGGGAACATCTTTATTCCTTAGCAGCTAACAGATATGGAAGACTAAAGCCATATCCACATTAGGCTATGAAGTGAGCTAAAGAAACATGGTTAAGCAAGTTTGCAATATGGAATAGCAAGTCAGAGTGCCTACTTAAGTTAAAAACAGTCGTTTTAAAAGCCACAGAACAGCCCATCCACATGGACTGGTCAAATTGTATTAGAAATGAGTTTAAACTAGAAGGTGTTTAAACAAATATTAGCCTGGTGTATACTATAAAAAAATCAAGTCAAGGGACCTGGCCACATGAGAACATATGTATGTGCTTCTATGATGCTCACCATATCGTTATGCTGTGGTGCTTCATGGCACTTCAGGGAATTTTGTCCAGCCCTGCTCAGTTGGTATGATGTTAATTGCAAGATAGGACTGAGGCAACAGGGAGCAAGAGAATGAGGTAAAAGCAGAGCCTAGTGGGTGTAATGAAAATAATAAAATGGTTCCAAAAAGGATGCCACCACATTGAAAGCTGCTATATAAAGACACAGCAAGTTGGATCCACACTTTCTTTAATTTTTCCCTCTCTAAGAAATACTTTTTTTTTTTATTGTTATTGAGGAACATTTAAAAAAAAACATTTCAAAGAGAGGCACAAAAATAGAGTAATTGCAAGCCAACTTACATACACTACAGTTCCCAAGAAAAGAAAATTTAAAATCTCTAAAGACAACATGGCTTATCTTTTTGCAGCTTGTCTTTACATTCGTCAGCACAGACTTGACTATGAGGGATTTGAATTTCAGACATTTTGTGAAGATTATGGATGTTTTACCTGTTACTAATGCCTAGAAAAGCTGACATTATAGCCATGTCTACACTAGCACTTTTGTTGGTAAAACTTTTGTCAGTCACGGCTGTGAAAAAACACCCCCGACTGACAAAAGTTTCACCAACAAAAGCACAGTGTGGACAGCGCTATATCGGCGGGAGAACATCTCCCACTGACATAGCTACCGCCGCTCGTTGGGAGTGATTTAATTACGCCAGCAGGAGACCTCTCTCCTGCCAGCATAGAGCAGCTACACAGGAGACCTTACAGCGATACAGCCTAGTACTAACTACCTAAGCAAATAGCTAAGGAAATGGTCAAGCAGGAAAGAAACTGACCACAACCATGGTTGTTTACTAGTCAGACAGCTCTGTCAAGCAATTTTATCTAAGTAAAAAAATAAAATATTCCCCCAGTCCTGTCTGACTGAACTGATAGCCTGACGGATGAGAAACAACTGACTTCAGAACAGCATACCAAACAGGTTTCCAGAAACAGGGACACATTGAATTAGGGTCTAAAGAAAGAGTTATTGCCAGCTTTAACTGCATAAAAAGACAAACAAGAACACATTCCCGGGGGGGGGGGGGTTAATTGCACTTCCAGAGCTATTGTTACTAATGGCTGCTCCAAGCTGTAAAAATCGCAACCTCTGAGGGCAAAGGGCAAAGCAACCTCACTGATTTTTCCCTGATTACTCACACCATTAAGATCATTTGGGAACCAGCCTTAAGGTTATCAGAAATTTCTAGTTACTTGCCCATAATATATTTTTGCAGCATTTCTGCATCTTAATGATCAGCAGCAGTGAAGCAGAAATCCTTTTACCTAATAGGTGGCGTTGGAAGGTAATCTGGATAACTATGTATTTCACATCTCCAAATGCAAAATCAGAGAAATGAAGTGAACAATAATTTAGAAACTTGTTCACTGAACTCAAGTTTTACAATGATCTTAAAATGTTTCTATAGAAATTTGTTAACCACAAAAATAGTTTCTATGCTAGTACTTGCATGTAATACTACAATGAGAAAAATACACACATACATACATATAAACATTAAACATGGTCTTAAAATGACATATCTTTTTAAAGAGACAAAGCGAGTAAGTTCCCAAGATCTAAAGAAGAGCTCTGTTTAAGCTCAAAACCTGGTCTCTCTCACAAAAGATATTACCTCACCCACCTTGTCTTTCTAATATTCCAGGACCAACCTGGCTATAACAACACTGATATCTTTTTGATTATTTGCAGAGAATAAAGTTTCATGTAGGCAGAGATAATTCAAACTGAATGAACAAACTGTGTAAGCTTAATTACATTAGAAGTTGCTGCTTTGACTAATTCTGGGGGAATTCTGAGCCATTGCACGCACGCAGAATGCATGGCCCCCCCAGATTTCTTAGCTGCCCCACGAAAAAAGTGACTTTCTGGTGGAGAAGCAAAGGGAAGCCACAAGAATGATCACATGCAGGCACGTCGTTTCATGCGCTCAGAGCAGCGGGCGAAAAGATAAATCACTGCAGGAGGAGGGAGTGGGGCTAGGGACACCCCAGCCAGTGGCTCCTACCCTGGGCTGGGGAGGATGGGACTTCCTCTTCCTCTTCCCCTGCAAGGAATGGCTGGGGCCAGGTCAGATCCACCCTCAGAAATCTCCCCCAGCTGCAGCAAGCTCCTCATTCCCCCCACACCACACTTCCTGCCCTCATCATTACTCAGCCACGGGGGGGTGGGATGGGGGGGAGGTGTCACGGTACAGGGAGCTGCACCCCCGTCCGATCAACCCAAGTGAATCCAGACCCCCCCCCACTGAGCCTCACGCCCCCACCTGAACCCTCCGCAGAAGTCCCTTGGCAGTATTTGACAAAGGCTGGAAGTGCTGCGGAAGTCCTCAGGAAGGAAGGGCAGGAGACAATCTTATGTTGCTCAACAACAACTTCTGCCAATTAAGGAATCATACTGAGGACCACCTAAGTGTATACCTTCACTGCATAGTTAACCTGGGCTCTTAGCTGGGGCTCCCCCTACTAAACGCATATATAAAAATGTTTACCTTGGTTAATATGTGCTTTAAGCCCAGACTTGCTTAATCAGCAGTGGGTATAGGTTAAAGTGAAACCCAGGCCCTAAAGTAGTCTCTAACCTGCCTGCTCTGCAGCATGGACACCAGCTAAATCGCAAGTTAGAAAACTCAGGCTCCAATAGTCCTCCAATACTTTCCCATAATTCCAAGGACTCTACTTTGCTGCCCTTCTACCTACTACTCACTTCCTTTGAACCAGAAGTCACTTGCCACTTGACATACACTTAGTTGACATTTGAACATCTCGTTCCACGCAGCCTGCTCCATATGTGCTCAGCACTCAGACACTGCTTGAACAGAGATGACGCCCGGGAGATCATCGTCCCACTGGGAGGTTAGCTGGCAGAGGCTCACACCAGTGTTCTGGTGGACTACTGGTATGAGGTCAGTAGGGTCCACAATTTGGAGTGATGTACCTTACTGGTCTGGGTGATCCCCCAAACCTCACAGTGCCTGAAATCACCACCTGTCTGATAACATCACCAACAGCCTGTCAAAGAAAGGGATTAAGCTAATGGTGATTCAGTAGAGGGAGAGAAAAAACTTGAAATCCACATACCACAAGGCAAAAGACAACAGCAAGTCTGGAAACTCACTGTCGACCTGCTCCTGCTACAAGGAGTAGGACCAAGTGCTCAACACCACCCCAACCACACAACTCACTGTTGTGCCTGACGGGCTTTAGAGACTGAAGATGTTTATTTTTGGACTGCAGCCAGAGACCCATGGCAGCAGATAGGCATCCTCTGCCTGGAATCCACAGACCTGGTTTGCAGAAGGGGCCAGGGAACAGACCAGCGAAGAAACAGCAGTATAGCCACAGCTGGGTAAGAGGCCACTGCCATCTTTGCTATTGTTTGGGGGAAATTACAGCACGTGTGGGAAGGTTTTGCTGTGCTATGACCAATGCAATTGTTGTTATGGAAGATATTATGTGCTGCGGGACAGCCTTTACTTCAATTGAGCACTGAAGCGATGCCATTTCCCAGGCCCTCCTTCCCTTCAGGACCACAAACAATCAAAGATGGATTCTAAGAAAATTTAAACATGCAACTAGTGATTTATTCTAGCTGGGATTTAATGAATTACTGCTAACAATTTATTCAAAAATGGGATTACAAAGTAAACAATGCTTGAAGATGCATGGATGTGTACGAATCAAGCTTCACTCTTTTTCTTATATGGGAACTAGCACTAAAACACAATCATCCTAGATTAAGTCTCCTAGTACTGACAAATCCGCTGTCTGGGGGAGTGGAAGTGAGAGCTGAGAGGACATCTGTTGTAAACAAGCTTCTGCATCCTAATTCAGCATCTTGTTTATGTTGGCCCACATTTTTATCCATTGACTGATTAGGCCTGAGAACTCTTAGAACACGGGAAATACAAGACAGTCCATGAGATTCCTGGGCAATGTAATCCATGCCTCCTGCACCCTCCAATCTTACTAGTCCTCTCCAGACATCAATTTTCTGGTCAGTCACCAGTTAACAAAACATCTGCTAACATATATACATGGTCTTCTACCAGAGGTCTTGAAAAATTGTTCCCTCTTCCAGTCTGTAATCTCCATCCAATTAACATCTTCCAAAGCCACCACTGCTTGAAACAAGGTTAAAACCATCATTGGTAAAAGATCCCTGGCTTGTACCGCAGGCCAAAACATGTCTTGCATTTATTATTTAATAAAACATATGAAATATTTACCACAGTCTTGGCACGCTGGTGACCCGAGATGCGGGGCTTCTGACCAGGTGACTGGAGAGAGACAATAAAGGCATACTACCCAAGCAGAAAAAAGTTGCAAACTGATGTCCTTTTTTTCTTCTCCGGACAAACAAACAAAACCAAACCCCAAAATAACTCTTTCATTGCCTTTGCAGGCATTCTACCTTGTTTGGACCAAGGCACCCACCCAGGCCTCTTGGGAGAGGACCCTCAACCAGTAGAGGAAAAGAAAAAGGATCAGGGACAATCAACTGCAGGACATGCAGAAGGATACTGACTGCAGGTTGGACCAGCATCTAGAGATCCAGAGGCAAATGATGGAACACAGGAAGAGGGAGGCGATAATGGTGGCAGAGTACTTCAAGCACAACAGGGTGTTGTGGGAGCAGAACTGACAGCAGCAGAGGGAACTGAGCATCTCTGCCTGTTAGCCAGAAGGCAACAGACCCCCAGCACCTGAACGTATGGACTTTCCTCTATGTTAACACGTTCTGAAGCCAGCACAGTCACTAGAAAATTCTGGAGGAGATGTATGGACTGAGCCAACTGATGCATTAGTGGAATGGAAGTGTACCTGGGCAGATGTAACCTGTTCACTCTACCTGACATGCAACGGCTACACTGGGGTTTGCAATTCTATTACCAGTGACACTGCACCGACTGGAGTTATTGTTGGTTTAATTTGCATGCTGCGCTCTTCATTTTTATTAACATTTATACTATGTCATGGCAGCTGAAATGCTTGTGTTTTTAGCTATTTCTTTGCACAATTAATCAGTGTGCGAGTGCTTGGGAAACAAAAAAGAGACAGGAAATATCCTTTCAATAAAGTCTCAAATAACTGATGGCGAATCACCTTACTCCACATTTCCCCATGGAAAGCCAGGAGGTGGTCACACAGCGTAGCCATTGCTCTTCTAGACCCAGCCCAATTATCAGAAGGGCACTTTCTGGTTGTCTGTACCATGCTTGTAAACCAGCACTGTCTTCCACCAAGACCTGGTAAAAGTTCTCCCCCTTATTTACACATACACTGTGCAGTGCACTGCACACCCCAATAACATGAATGGCACTGGACACACTGACATCCAAACAGATCTGCAGGCAGTGCCTTCTTGTCCAAACAGGTGAATACCCGATCTCCTGAGCACCCTAGCGTCATACACTCTGTAAGTGCATCCCCTTTTGGGGTTCATGAACCTCCCTCTATGGTTGTCCATAATGAGTGAGTAGCATCTTTTCTGGGTGACATATTCATGTGCACTTGTGGGGTGACCTGACGGGGACACAGACAATGGCCACGTGTCATTAATGGCCCCAGCACAGTTCAGGAACCCCATCTCCCAAAGCCAGCTATTATTTTGGGGACATTAGCAATTGTCATCACACCTGGGTAGGGCCCTACCAAATTCACAGCCATGAAAAACATGCCACGAACCGTGAAATCTGGTCTCCCCCCGTGAAATCTGGTCTTTTGTGTGCTTTTAGCCTATACTATACAGGTATTATGGGGGAGACCAGCGTTTCTCAAATCGGGGATCCTGACCCAAAATGGAGTTGCAGGGGGGTCACAAGGTTATTTTAGGAGGGTCACGGTATTGTCACCCTTACTTCTGTGCTGCTGCCTTCAGAGCTGGACAGACGAAGAGTGGTGGCTGTTGGCCAGATGCCCAGCTCTGAAGGCGGTGCCCCAGCAGCAACAGCACAGGAGTGGCAATACTATACCATGCCACCCTTATTTCTGTGCTGCTGTTGGCAGAGGCTCTGCTTTCAGAGCTGGGCTCCTAGCCAGCAGCCACTGTTCTCCAGCTGCCCAGCTCTGAAGGCAGCGCTGCCACCCACCGCAGCGCATAAGTAAGGGTAGCAGTACCGTAACCTGCCTCTACAATAACCTTGTGCAGTGGTGAATTTAGAGTTAGTGGGGCCCTGTGCACAGCTTCATTTTCGGGAGCCCCTCTTCAGGACCCAGCCAAGAAAAAGAACATTCTTTTTTTCTTCCTCCTCCTCCTATATTATAAGTAAAAGGAAGTAAATGAAAATAAAATGAGGTACCTTGATTGGGGTGGGAGTTGGGGTGCAGGAGAATGTGCAGGGGAGGGAGTTTGGGTGCGGGCTCTGGACTGGGGCAGGGGGTTGGGGTGTGAGGGGGTCAGGTGGCCAGCACTTACCTTGGGCGGCGCAGCTCCCAAAGCGACCGGCACACCCCTCTGGCAGCAGCTCCTAGGCGAGGAGGGGGGCAGGGGGTCTCTGTGCACCGCTGCCCGCAGGTGCCGCCCCCACAGCTCTCACTGGCTGCAGTTCCCAGCCAATGGGAGCTGCAGAGTCGGCGCTTGGGGCGGGGGCAATGCGCAGAGACACTCCCCCCCAGGGCTGCAGGGACATGCCGGCTACTTCCAGGAGCGGAGGGAGGGAGGCAGCGCAGAGAGGGAGCCGCCTTAGCCCTGCTGTGCTGCTGCTGGCATGTCTCTGCGCACCCCTTGGGGGGATGGGGGCAGTGGGTCTCTGTGCACTGCCTGGGGCAGGGGCAGTACACGGAGCCGCTTCCCCCCGCATCAGGAGCACACAGAGACATGCCAGCAGCCAGACGCTTCCGGGAGCAGCGTGGGGTCCCCGGCCACGGAATGCAGGCAGTCGCCTGCCGGAGCTCTACTGCGCCGCCAGCCGGGATTCAGGGGCAGGTTGTCAGATTAGATTTGTCTTGCATTTTGGGGGGCCCCTGTCATTGGGAGCCCCGTGCCACCGCACTGTTTGTTTCATGGTAAATCTGCCTCTGACCTTCTGACCACCCCACAACTCCTTTTTGAATCTAGAGCCCTACAATTACAACACTGTGAAATTTCAGATTTAAACAGCTGAAATCATGAAATTTACAATTTTAAAAATCCTATGACCGTGAAATTGATCAAAATGGACCCTGAATTTGCTAGGGCCCTACACATGGGTAAACCACAACAATAGCTGCCTCCCAAACCTCAACCACCACTGCACCTACAGCTGACTTGACAACACCGAACTGGTTAGTCACTTACTGCCAGCAGTGTGGGGTAGCAAGCTTCCAGATGGCAATAGCAGCCTACTTCTGGACTGGCATAGCCTCCCTCATCAATGTGTCCTGGTGCTGGAGGGTCAGGGCAAGCCCCTCACATAAGACCATGAAGTTCTCCTTCCTCATGCAGTAGTTCTGGAGCCAGTGCTGGTCATCCCAAGGTCTGCAGGACGATGCAATCACACTACTCTGTGCTTGTGGCCCTGCTCCAGACCAACCGGTCAGCAAAGAGGAGATTCCACAGCTATTACAACCTGAATCAGCTGTCTCCACTTCATCACATTTTCATGCAGCTCTCCTCATCAAGGCATGTCACCCTCAGAAGTGGTGACAAGATGCTGCCAAAATGTCATCCATTGTGTCTCAAACACTCTGCTTCTACTTGCAGAAATGGGCATTGCATTAACTATGCCAAAAGTCCTGAGCTGGATCCATGCCTGGGCACCATCTAGAATGGAGGTTGCAGGCAGAAATGAGAAGTGTGCCAAGCCAGAAGTTCAGTAGTTAACTGTGTTGATAAGCTAAGATCATTTCAGTACAGGGGCCCAGGAAGGACAGACAATACTGTGAAACAATTCGTAGAGCAGCATAGCTTACTGCAGTGCTCAGAATCATGGAACATGCCCCCTGAAACCCTAGCACCTAACCCAGGTTACTGCAGCAGCAGTGTGGATGCTGCTCCATGGGTATGACTTGAGTGTGGCTTTGCAGCACACATGCTCGCAGCTGGGCTTGGTTAGCCCAGGTTCCTGGGGCGGCGAGTTATATGGGCCCATGGTGCCAGTGAGCCATGAAATTCAGGGCCCAGGGGCCCGGCTCCACCAATGTTCGGGGCCTGGTCTCTCCCCCAGCCCCACCTGCTGCCACTGCGTGCCTGCCCCAGAGTGTTCCTGCTTGTCCTGGGCAGTGGGCAGGGAGCCACCACCTGCGGAGGGAGGAGGCGCACATGTGATGGCAGCCCTCCCCCGCACCCGGCACCTACCACAGGGGAGGCGAAGGGGCTTCCTGGACATGAAAGCAGCCCGGCCCCTAGGATCATGTGCGGTGACTGTGCCGGGTGAGTATGCTACCGGGGGGGAGAGGGCTGGGGGACTGTGGAGTCCTCCTCCTCTCTGGCCCCAGCCCCGGGGCATCCTGCCTGTGCCCCAAACTCATCACAGCCCCACCCCAGAGCCTGCATGCCCAGCCAGAGCCCTCACCCCCCACTGCACCCCAACCCTCTGCCTAGCCCTGAGCCCCCTCCTGCACCCTTTACCTCTCATCCCCGGCCCCACCCCACAGCCCTCACTCCCCACCCCACATTGTGCAATATAGGGAAACTGTGAAACACTTACTGTTTCCAGTCCATTTTTACATTATTTTAAAATATATATATCAGCTTACAAGGCAGGTGGGGGGGCAGGGGGGAGAGAGAGAGAGAGAGAGAGGGGAGACTTGGACCTGTTCTGGGCACCACCAAAAATTATACAAACCTGTCACCCCTGCAGGTTCCCACACCCAGGTAAATTCTGCAGTTAAGATATATCATAAATAAACCAGACCCGCCATCCTTCTAGCTGATAGATGGAGTGTGATGAAGAATCTCAAAGTGCTAGATGTGTGAAGTAGAGGAAAATACAACATGATGGTGATCAGGAATACACCTCTACCCCGATAAAACGCTGTCCTCGGGAGCCAAAAAATCTTACCGCATTATAGGTGAAACCGCGTTATATTGTACTTGCTTTGATCCGCTGGAGTGCGCCCCCCCGCCCCCCCCAGAGCACTGCTTTACCGCGTTATATCCGAATTCATGTTATATCGGGTCACGTTATATCGAGGTAGAGGTATATTTGGGAAACAAGACAAAATGACTGAAAAAAAAGATAACTACCACAGAATCCCCTTTGGAGGCACAGTAGCTACACATGCCAAGAGATCTCATAAAAGGTGCATTAGTGGATCCACTGTCCTTAAATCTATTATTAGTAGAGACTGCTACTCATACAAGAACTAAGTTTTCTCCTCAACTACTAGGACAAAACTAATCCATTAAAAAAAAGTCTAATTAGCAATTAACTCCTCTCTCTGCCAGTTAATGTGAGCTGACTAGTGTTGGACGTGTGACTAGATTTAACAGCATCAGTCTTTTACAGGTGATGTTTTGGCACAAGTTTTTGTCTGAGCTGTCTCCATGCCTTGGTGATACATCCAATTCAATAATTTTTTCCTTCCTCACTGTAGATGACTTGTAAATGAGAACCAAAATATATTTAACAGCGACATTACTGCCCCCCAAATGTAGATTTTGTAAAATAAGGTTTTACAAAGCACAATATTAAAATAAATGCTATTAGGCTTTACAAAATTCCATTGAATACAGCTGGTTTGGATTTATTCTGCAGCATTTACAACCTAAAAAAGTGCAGCATTTCTAGGGCATAAGAACCAGAAAATGAAGATGGCCAGTCTGTTTACTTCTTTTTTGCCTACATTATTTTGCTTAGTTCAGGCATTAACAAAGAGCAAAACCGGCCAGAAGTGAAATGAAAAACATTTATAATCTCAGGAGTTATAAATGAGACAGGTGAGGATTTTTTTTTTTTTTTTTTATCCTGACAGTTCTTTTTAACTGATGTGACACAGTTCCTCCTCTATCTTGGTGGGTCCTGCGCTTATTGGCGGATTTTCTTGCCTCAGAGATTCACCATGTGGGTTGGGGAACAGCCCAGAGACCTTCCCCTCTGGAAGAACCCACAATCCAGGTCAATTGGGAGGTTTGGGGAGAACCCGGGCCTGCCCCCTACTCCGGGTTCCAGCCCAGGGCCCTGTGGACTGCAGCTGTCTATAGTGCCTCCTGTAACAGCTGCATGACAGCTACAACTCCCTGAGCTACTTCCCCATGGCTTCCTCCAAACACCTTCCTTATTCTCACCACAGGACCTTCCTCCTGGTGTCTGATAACGCTTGTGCTCCTCAGTCCTCCAGCAGCACACCCTCTTGCTCCCAGCTCCTCACACCCCCACCACAAACTGAAGTGAGCTGCTTTTTGAAACCCAGGTGCCCTGATTAGCCTGCCTTAATTGATTCTAGCAGCTTCTTCTTAATTGGCTCCAGGTGTCCTAATTAGCCTGCCTGCCTTAACTGGTTCTAGCAGGTTCCTGATTACTCTAGTGCAGCCCCTTCTCTGGTCACTCAGGGAACAGAAAACTACTCATCCAGTGACCAGTATATTTGCCCTCTACCAGACTCCTGTACCCCACTGGTCTGGGTCTGTCACACTGAATATAAGCACTGAGAACCAGTAAGATACCAGAACACTAGTTTCAATTCCTTGCATGCTGAATGGTCCAGAAAATAACTAAGTAGTACAGGGATTAGCAATAAAGTTTTTTTTTTTAGCTCTAAACCACTAGTTTATGTCCAGCACAGGTCAATAAGGATAAAAAATAATCAAACAGTTTTTTAGTTGCTCATGTAAAATGAATCTGTGATCTCTGTTTACAGTACAATTCTTAGTCTTAGCAAAGGGTTGAATGAATTAGATAAATGTTTATCAGGGATGGTCTAGACAGTATTTGGTCCTGTATGAGGGCAGGGGACTGGATTCAATGACCTCTCGAGGTCCCTTCCAGTCCTAGAATCTATGAATTCTTGGGCAACCATCAAGCTTTTTCCTCACTACTGGTAAAGTTTAGGGTGATGATTTTTATTTATTTATTTTTAAACAGCAATCTCATCTCTCCAAAGCAAAAAGATTTCTTCTCCTTAGAGGAATGCCTGAGAAAACAGATAAATCTTGCTTTGCAGAGTACCTTGAAGACTGCACTGGAGCTCCACTGGACTCAGGGTGGATGTGGAACATGCAGATTTTAGAGTCAAGGACACTCTGAGGAGCATACCCTGCATTAAGCACCTAGATGTACAATTCTGTAGTCTGTTAACTCGATTGCCCTGCTAATCTCATCTACCATACGAACAGAAAAATTCCCCAACCATCCTCAAAAATGTAACTAAATGTATTCTCTTAAACAATAAAAGGAGATGCAAGTAATGTGCTTTAGCGGCAGACATCTAGTATTCTTAAACAACTGCTTTATGTCAGGAATATAATCTCAAATCTACAGATTCTTTACTCGAGGGGGTAAATAATTCAGCTGAAAGCACATTTTTGCTTGTTACCCAAGACCACACCTTTTTTGCACAGAACATTTTATGAAGCGCCCTCCAGACAAAAGTTTTTAATTAGAAGTGTGTCAGAAAACCGTGCCTCAAGCTGTCTAAAATTTTCAAGCATTACTCTTTGGATCTCAAGGTACAAACTATTTCTTGAAATTTAGAAAAAGAACATTAAAAGCAGTACCTGTATCTGGATTAGTAATGACAGACAGAAACACAGCCTGAAACTATTAGTTTCATCTGGGCAGGAAGGAATCTCAGTGTAGAAATTTCTAGCTGGAGCTGTTTTCAACAAGACAATTAAACATTGTCCCACTATAAAGTGTAAGCTGTCTGTGCTGATCACTGCAACATAGTATTCAGGAGGGGAAAAGTTGTATCAGTGCTGCAAATATTTGAATAAAATATGGATTTTTTAAAAAACATGTGGAGTATAAAACACTCTAGTGCTAGACGTGTGAAGTAGAGGGAAATACAATAGGATAGTGATGAGGAATATTTGGGAAACAAAACAAAATGACTGAAAAAAAGATAACTACCACAGAATCCCCTTTAGAGGCACAGTAGCTACACATGCCAAGAAAGCTTATAAAAGGTGCATTAGTCCATCCACTCTCCTTAAATCTATTATTAGTAGAGACTGCTACTCATACAAGGACTAAAAACTCTAGTACCAAAGACTACGTGAAAGTAGTTGGAGTGTCCTGATTTTAATTCATGAAACTTAATTTTCAAGCTGTAAATCTCAAATCTCTGAAAACAGCATGTCTTTACAAATTAAACAACTTTATTACGATATGGAAATATTTCCCCACTAATTTAAGTCTGTTTTTAAAATTTAGCTCTCATAACCTAGGCAGCTGCCCTCGTTTTTTAAAGTAGCAACTGATAAAGTAGGACAGGACAGGGATACAAAATAGAAATGCTGATTTGGTTAGGTGAGTAGCAAAGCACTTTTACTGTACATCTGATATCTCCCTTCCATCTCAAGATATATGCATAACAGGGTATTTCCAGCAAATATTTTTCCTGTTTTATTTCTGAACATGAAAGTAAAAAATGCTACTGTGAAAGAATCTATCGTTTAAGTTTACAGAAATTACGAACTACTTCTCTTCAGACCTTGCACTTAAAATATCAAAGCAAGGCAGTTAATGGCAAGGAACAATAAAAATTCAAGTCAGAGCACTAACAAATCTGATCTAAACATTTCTGCAAACATTGAAAGAAATACATTTACTAACATTGCAATGATCACAGCTCATAAAACTTATAAACATGACTTCTGATTCAGAATGTTTTGTTTGGAGTTTGTGACCATTTAACTGTAAGGTTGCATTCATATTCAGGTGTCTAAACAGGTTGGATAATTAGTTTACCCTGGAGACTATTCTCCCATTAACAAGCTAAGCATTTATAGGCATAAAACTCTTGTCAGCATTATATGCAGTTAAAACCCACACACGTTGATGGGACAACAGACCCCCTTTGTCTACAAAGGTCTCTATCTGCCACAGAAATACAACTCCGTTCAGAGGTGCTGCAAAGGTCTAGATTTTCTACACACATATCCAGCGCAACTCCTTGTAAATAAGCCATGTGATGCAAATGTAACCAAAAATGTTAACAATATCGTGCTAAATGCCTGCAACAGAATAATAAGGCCAATGAGTTGCTTTTATGATTAAACAAAAACTACAGTTAAAGTGAAAAATAAATAAATAAATACAGGTAAAGTGAGGCAACTGTATATTTGGGTATTTAGGTGCTAAATGATTATATAGAGGGAGAGCAATGAAAGCATCCCTCTGTATATAGTTCGTTAAGTATACAAAGTAAAAAAGTTTTTAGGTATTATAATCTTGGATATTACTTGAAACACTAGTAGGCAAACATTTCAAGTAGAACTGTGGTTAAGACAATGTCCCTTGAAATGTTTTTTCTTTTAATTTAATTCGGTGTCTTCTTGATAACACTGACATTTCTGCAGACTCACCATTTTGTTGCAATTCCTACACATTGTATTTGCCAAGACTAAAGACAAGCAGTTATTTCTGATTTAAAAAAAAAAAAACCACAGGATTAAGGGCTGTGAAATGCAGCCAGAGATCTGATTCCTATATAGTCTGCACCTGTGACATGGTCATGATTCAATGGTTGAAATTAAGCAGCAGCATGACAGGGACACACAGTGTTGAAGCAATACATACTTTTCTATACTTCCCTGCTTTACCATCATGTGAAAAATGCCAGTTACTGGACACTTGAGAAGGCTGAAGTTACTTGTGAACTTGGGATGCAAAAAAACTCACTAAGCTTCCTCAACCAAAACCACGCTGAGATGCCAGAGACTGGCTCGGTGTAACAAACTCTTGACAATCAATGTAATCACAAATTGCATTGAAAAAATGAACACTCACATTAAGATTTCAAAGCCAAGCTAGGAAATGAAGAATTGAGGTTGCCAATGCAACCTTAATTTGAGCCTCTTTTGCATGTGCATTACGATACAGTCTTTAGTTAAATGATCACTAGCATGTTTGCCACAGGACCCTTGCCTCATTCATTTCACAGGATGGACAGTGCTCAATGAATGGGTTGCTATCTAATATTTATTTTTATCTTTATCATTCAATGTGCGCCCTCTTGTCATATTTACAGCACTCTCTTCAGACACTGCTCTAAAGACTGAACTGCTAATTTCCTCATGGGCTTATTTATGGTGTTCATCACCATAGGATCTGAGTGTTTCACAAACACTAATGAATTTAGCTTCACAATTCCCCCGTGAGGTATTGTGGTATTAATATCCCCATTTTAAGGATGGGTAACTGAGGCAGAGAGAGACTACGATCAAAAATGAGCTTTAATTTTGGGTGTCTGACGTGAGTGTCCAGTAGCTGGAATGCATCTACCAATCAGACTTACGCCCTGATTCTTCACAATATTTTTCAGTTGGCACTTTTTAGGTTCAGAGCACAGGTCCCATTGACTTCAGTTACCCTTATGAGTGTTCAGCACTTCTGTAAACTGGCCCCAGCATCTGAAGGTGGGCACCCAGAAAGAGAGAAAAACACAATTAGTAACTCCCTGTAAAAAAAAAAGTTTGGTTTCAGTGACTTTCATAGAATCATACACAACCCTAATTTATTCCCTGAGCACTATCCATCCTGTGTACTGAATAAGGCAGAGTGTCAGAGTGTCTTGTGGGGGGGAAGGGGAGAAGCATATATCATACTGCATATGCACAAGGGGGTGGACCTTAATTAATCCCCTTGTGCATATGCATAAGGGGATGCAGTCTTAATTCTAGCTCTTCCTAGTTTGAGTTCTTGATTTTGCAACAGTAACGTTCTTTGAACATATTGATCCCCACGTCAGTCATCAGCACAGTTGAAACCTTTAGATCTATACCACAGATCTCTGCCTCTTGTGCCAACAGAGCAACTGATGGCAGTAGGTTCCCATCTTATATGTGGGATGGGGGCCATCCTCTAAAGCGAGATCACATTTTGCCAGGGAGTTTCACAGCTATTTCCTGACAGCTAGGGACTGTTGAGAATGTAAAAGGAAAAATACCCTACTAAATCAAAAAATGGAGCATATTTCAGAGGAAAGATTAAGGATTATCAAGTATACATTTGTTAAAATCTTTTACTATTTGGCAAGTTTTATTCAATTAAACTAGTTGTGAACAGTCAGACAAGCATATGGGCCCAGCCTTCCTCTGTTCATGGAGAGGTTACCGCAATACAGTTCTTCAGAAGGAGCTGATGTAAATCAAAGTGCTCTGTTGGCAAACACAAGCACTTTCTTCTATGAAGAAGTGCAATGAGTGCCACAGGATATCAAACTAATTTAGTTTTCTACATAAGAATTTCTCCTCATTTGGCGAAGGTAGGAATCTACGATAGACGTTTTCTTGGAGTGCTTCATGAGGCAAATTTTCTCTTTTTTTCTGCAGTCCCATTTCTGTAGGTCTCACTACACTTAAAATGCCTTTGAAGAATTAACTGTAGCTACTGCCAGGTAGTGACAGAAGGAAAGTGCTATTCAAGCGAGGTCCAGAGCAAAAATACCCATATTCTTGGCATGCCTATGGATTAAGATCCTTAGCAGACAATATTTATTGAAAGTTTTATTGCTGTGCTCCTGGACTTGAAAGATAATATTTAGGTATGTATCATTTACAACCTACATAATTTATACAATGCACTTAGGAGTAAACTTAGCAGAAGGCCAAATCCCAGTCAAACTCAGAGTTGTCCTATTTTACTAAACTGACTATGAGAATTGTTCAGAAGAAGAGATTAGAGAACAGAGACTATAAAAGTAAAAGTTAATTTTCCATATGATCCCGATAACCAAGGCAAAAGAAACGACCTTGAAGGAGTGATATAGGTCTTTCTGCACTAAGGAATCCACTGCTACATGTGCTTTTTGCATGTATCCTATATTAAGAGTGTGTTTTCTAGAACCACACATATCAGGAGATTTTAAGAATGATTTTTTTTGGGGGGGGAGGGGCGGGGAAATCAGAGAATTCTCTTGTTTTGCAATTACTCCATGCGCTATTTGTCAAAACTGTTTCAATGCAACTCTCATGACTGCATGCTTTGGCTGTTTTTACTACTATTAATGCCACAAATGCTCATTATCAGATCTTATTCTTAATTTTCTGATGTTTTACTATCTGCTGGGATATTCTATTTTCTGATCAATAGGTAGACATCCATTTTAGCATCTAGGCGAACTGGCAAGAGTGCTTTACAACAACATTTATCTGATTACACTTTTTGGACTTAAGTACCATCTCCACACCAATTACACACAAATCTCTACCTGTCCACTCCTGACCTGTATCCTTCCAATCCCACATCTCGACCTGACTTCAGAGCCAGATTAAGAAAGTTTGGGATCCTAGACACACCATGACACTGCACCCCATCCCCCCGCCCAATGGCTCTGCTCTTTGCTTGATATGATATTAACAGGGGGTCCCCTTCCTTTCCAAAGGGGCAGGGGACAGCAGAATGGTGCCCTCTTCTCTTTTTCATGAGAGGCAAAGGCTCTCCGCCCTGCCGGAGAAGCAGAAAGGCAGAAGTGGCAGCAAGGGAGACCCCAGCAGGTCAGTGTCAGAGCCAGGAATAGAGCCCAGATTATCTGAGTGACAGACCACTGTTCTCAGCAGGTCTGTTCTCAGCTCCCCATCCAGAGGGAAGGGCTTCTCCAAATGCTAGCTCGGAAGGGGGCCACAGGAAAGGAGAGGAGCTCTGACCCCACCCCCCAAGGACAAGCCCCCCTCCTCCCCGCCAGATCTCACAAGAGGGGAAGGGAAATCAGAAACCCCCAGAACAGTAACCCTTCCCCAGATCTTGGTTCCCACATAGGGAGGAACAGAAAGAGGGGGGCAGATCACCCAAGCATAAGGCCTTCCAACCCACTCACATGAGACAGACAGGGAGAAGGACTCACACACCTCCAGGGCCGCCCCTCCCCCAGATCCCAGTACACCTATGGGAGGGGAGAATATGGGGTTGACAGGTGGCCTCTGTTCCAATCCCTCCCACTGACCCTGTCACCCCTGCCCCCATGTCAACCCCCAGTGCCCCTCTGTTCCCACTCCCTTAATCCCCACCACCTCTGCCAGGCTAACCCCCGCCCCCAGACTTCCCCACTAACACCCTTTTATTCACACACACCCCCACTGCTGCCTCAAATTCTTCTCTCCCTATTCCCCTGATTCCTCTGCTCCCTAATTCCCACTCCCCTCCCAGCAAGAACTAACATGTGTAATTTTTTTCCCTTTTTCAAAAAGAAGTGGAGCACCTTCTGAACTTTCTGCTATACTCAGATTATATTTCCCCAAAGTAAAATAAAACACCCTACACAGAGGCAGATTGTAGCAAGATGCCCCCTTTTTTTTACTTCAGATTTCTACCATGGGTTGGATTTGAATTCTCAGTGCCTAGGTGGTGCACAGATTTGATGACTATAGCATTCCCTCAGAGCTAGGTAGAGTCCTGTGACTCATAAGTGCCTTTCATCACTCTTGGGCTCTCTGCTCACACCTCAGTGATTGCACTGAGAGTGTGAGTAGAGAGCCCAAGAGTGATGAAAGGCACTTATGTTGGCTTCCAAGCATTAGGTTATGTATGAAGCTAAACTCTCTTTTTAATATCATTTTCAGTTTTGGTCAAGTGACTCCAAATTCGGATTGCTAACCCTACACCGCATCTCCTTGAGGCACAGCAAATTTCAAAAATCAATCCCAATGACCATGTGGGAACTTGGAGCATTTAGAAGAATCTACCTTTAAACAAAAAGCTGTTCTTAACCCTACTATATACTGTGCCAACTATTTAGGCCAATGTATGGAATAAGTGGAACTCTGGCTTCTAGACCTCTATGCATTCCTCCAGATCACATGACCTCTAGGCGAGCACTAGCTCCACTTTATGTATTTTATTTAGGCCATGTCTACACTAGCGAGCTTACAATGGCATAGCTGTACCGATGCAGTTGTGACACTGTAAGATCGCTCAGGTAGCCACTATGCCAACAGGAGAGAGCTCTCCTGTCGACATAATAAAACTGCTTCCACAAATGGCAGAACCTATGTTGGTTTGAGAAGCTCTCCCGCCAACAAAGTGCTGTCCACACCGGCACCTCTCTCAGTGTAATTTATGTCACTCAGGGGTATGTTTTTTCACACCCCTGAGTGAACTAAGTTATACCGACAAAAGTTGTAATCTAGACATGGCCTTAGTCTGTCCCCACGTGAAAGCTGACTGAACCGTCATACTGCACATCTCTATGCCATGTACTAGTTGGGGACTTTGTATACCACAGCAGTTCTGAGAGCTTTCTAAGGCATGCAAAGCAGCTGTTTCATGTGGAGACCCTCAGGTGTGCACAATACCATTGTACATTTCTGGACTCTCACATCCAGCTACTGCTGATTTCTTAAGACAGCATGTGACACTAAGAATTTCACAGGGATCATAACATACACAAGTTGGTTTAATATCCAAATTCCAACAGGAAAACACTCAAAAGTAGTCAAGGATACCAATCTTCTCCAAGACAGATTAAAACAAACACAGGGTTTCAAGGCCAAGCTGTTTGGGGGCTATAATAAATCAAAACACTCCAAACAATTAAAATCATCTCCCAAACGCGGTCAGAGTTGCCTCAACGTCTCCAGAAAAATTCTACCATGGTGTGTAAAAAACAAGTCTGATGTTTAAGGCAGACTGTTCTAGCTTTGGCAAAACTAGAGCATCTAAAAATCAGATTTAGACTTATAATGGAAAACAATTTTCTCCAACTAGACACAGAGGATAAGAGATGTTCTACATTTACAAAAGGTAAGTTGTAAATACTGTTCTAGAGTGAAGAAAGCTTGTAGTGGGGAAGGAACTCGAGATCAAAATATTTTATGCTTGTGTAACTCAAAGCAAGCTTACAAGTGTGTAGAGAAAAGCATCTAGAAATAAACTGTACATTTTAAATTACTAACCAATTAAGATCATTTGTCTCGGATCATTTGCAATTCCTGACAAATCTGGGTTTGCTGACAACATCATATATCCCACAAGGCTGGGATGAAGGAAAGCCACAGACCTATTATGGCGATGAGATATGTAACCTACAAGGTTAGAACTGCTTGTTAGGAAATTGTCTACAGCCCCTTGAATTGTGATCACTGAAGGCATTTCCTTAATTCACAGGATTTCTTAGATGAAAGAATCACTTTGTATAAAACATGTGGCTTCATGTATACTAAAAGGAGAGATTCAGCACCACTGTGGAGGATTTGAAGGGTACCAGAATTACGTATGTTCTGTTAGTCAAAGAAATAGACCTGTTTCAATGGCATAGTATGCTAATTCAGAGACCATATCTTAGTTAAGACAGAGTTTTTCCTTATTTGGTCCAAGTTGTTTCCTTTTTAATTCCAAATGCAAGTTCCTACTGGGTCAAGCCCCAAGCAACATTCACTCTTGAAGTTTAAATCAAAGAGCAAATCAATTTAAGGAAGAAACCAACCATTACAATAATAAACAGAAATAATCCATGGCCTATGTACGTTTCCCAAAACACTATCTGGGTCTATCTAAGTATAAATATAGCCTCTAAGGGAATGTCTACACTGCCATTAAAACCATGCGGCAGGCCAGCTGACTTGGGCTCACTGTGCTTGGGTGAAGGGACTATTTAACTGCGGTCTAGACGTTCGAGCTCAGGCCCAGAGCTCATGCTGCAGCATAAGCTTGAATGTCTACCCCGCTAGGCCAGCCACAGGTGTCTAATTACACTGTAGACATACCAGAGCCACTGCCTTCCCGGTCTGCATATCCTCTCCATCCCTGCTCTTTAAGCAGGGCAAACACCAACTAGCCAGCAGTGGAGAAAGAGCCACACCCATTAAACTTTCACTACTATGGATGGCTTTCTCTACACTATCACTTTTGTTGGTCCGGGAGGGAGGGGCGTGTTGGGGGGGGGGCGGGGAGAGATATGTTTTTCCACATACAGCTTAAGTTTCACTGACAAAAGTGCTGGTGTGGACAGCGCTATGTCAGGAGGAGAGGCTCTCCTGTCAACATAACTAACATTGCTCAGATGGGGTGGTTTAAATTATATACAAGAGCGGCTACACAGGAGAGCTTTCAGCGGTACAGCTGTGCCACTGTAAGGTCTGTAGTGTAGATATAGCCTAGGTCATGCCTTCAGTTATCTGCTCTGTACTTAATTAGATGGTTGTCAGTCATCATTACCTCACTCGCACTCACCCAAGTGGTTTGTACCCTATCAGCTGCCTGACTGATTAAGAGCAGGTTCAATAGGCAACGATCAATTGATTCTCTCTGCTAAACTGATTATTTATCATATTTAATCTGGCCCAACTTTTTTTGCTTAGTTGTTTGATCAGCACTTAATCAACTGATTGTCTTGCTAATTAATCAAATTACCTGCCATTACATTGACCTCGTTACTTGATTTGTTTCCTCTCTGCATTTTTAGCTTTGTACCTGTTCTCCCCACACTACCCCCCTGTGCTTGCATAGGAAGAGGGAAGCCCTTACACCAGGCATCCTCACTTCCCTCCTCAGAACACATTTCTTTCACCCTGCCTTCCACTATTAACTTTCATTCCCGTGCTGTCAACTCCTCCACTCTTTCCCTACCTCAAACTCTACCTAAACTATCAGAAGGTTTAATATTCTTTTCCTATAGTAAATGATTCAATCTTGTTTTAGTATTTATTTCCTTTACTAAACCCCTTTAGCTTCAGATCCTGTGGTGATCTAATTTCGACTGTAAGCTTCTTGGGGCAGTAACCATGTCTTTTTAAAATATCTGTGTTAAGTGCCATGCAAAATGTAATACTTGCATTTCTTCAGCTGTTAAATTCCACAGCCATACAAAGTTTTACTTTCTTTTACAAAGAGACTGCTATCTAGCAAAAACTGCTGAATGTTCAACTAAGGACAAATCAATGAAATCTACCTGAACTTGTTTCAAACCGCATATTAGAAGAACACATTCTAATATACCAGAAAATTTGAAAGATCATGATCCAGAGGTGAATTTTTGCACTGAACTACTTTTGGTTTGACACAGTGCTCTGATGTTCTACTGATTGTGGGAACAACACATACATGGTATGAATATAAAACCTTCAGTAAAGGAAGAGTACCTTCATTAGGACACTGTAGTTAGTTGACTTATGAGAAATTGAGAGTAAAAAAAAAATTAGAATAAAAATCATCCCAACTATATTTAACTTTACAACATAAATGAAGAGTGATTATATTTTCAACTAGAAGGTAAATACTAAAATAACTATGTATTTGAATCTAATTCTTCCAAATTAAAGGATGTGGAGGCATTAGTATGCAACATTTGTCCCTTCCATACTTTCAATAGGGGATATTGACTTTTTTCACAGATTCATAGATTCTAAGGCCAAAAGGGACCATTCTGATCATCTCCTCTGACCTCCTGTACAACACAGGCCATAGAACTTCCCTAAAATAATTCCTAGACCATATCTTTTAGAAAAACATCCAATCTTGATTTAAAAATTGTCAGTGATGGAGAAACCATCACAGCCCTTGGTAAATTCTTTCAGTGGTTACTCTGTTAAAAATTTACACCTTATTTCTAATGTGAATTTGTCGCTAGCTTCAACTTCCAGTCACTGGATTGTGTTATATCTTTTTCTGCTAGATTGAAGAGCCCATTATTAAACGTTTGTTCCCTGTGTAGATTCTTATATACTGTAATTAAGTCACCCCTTAACCTTCTCTTTGTTAACTAAATAGAATGAGCTTCTTGTGCTTAATCCATGTTGATTGCAGAATTTTGATGCACTCTCCACAGGCTTTATGAGAAGCTATAAAAATCAGTTCACAATAACCAGTGATAACACAGACAACCATTTTGCCAAGGGAGAGCAAGTTTGGATTCTCCTTAATTAACTCAAACTCTTGGGACTAGATCAGTTTTGGATTATTTCACATTATTTCTTTAAATGTTTGAATTCAGAGTTCCAAAGAAACACACACTTCTTATAAGCAGAAATCCACTTTCAACTAAATGAATGAATACCACATTTCTATATTTTTCTGTACATAACTGCATATTCCCTTAAAAAGAAAAAGTTACACAGCCTTTACAAACTGGGTACATGAGAAACAAAGAGTACAATACAATTCAAAGACACCAGGAAAAGAAACAATGGTTCAACCATGTATAAAAGTTGCAAAACGGTCATGCAGTATAACTTAGGGCTTGTCAAACGTACAATGCTATAGTGGCACAGCTGTGCTGCTGCACCACTGCACTGTTTCAGTGTAGAAACTACCTACACCGATGGGAGGGATTCTCCTGTCGGTATAGGTCATCCATCTCCCCGAGAGGCAGTAGCTATGTTGACAGAGGAATTCCTCTGTCGACCTAGTGCGGTCTACTCTACACCAGCGTGTAGATGCACCAGCAAGCAGTGTGTGGATTTTTCGTGCTCCTGAGAGATGTAGCTATATCGATGTAGACCAGGCCTGACTGTAGATCAGTTTGGCAGCAGCCATCCTCATATAACAAGGCATGATGAACATTTAAAAAAAAAATCAAGTCTAATCATATAAATTGTGAACGTGCCATGAAGATTTCATGAGCTATCCAGACATTCAACCATACTAATGTTACTTCTACTTATTCATACCATATGGGTTTCTGCAAGAGCTTTTTTGTGTTTAGTCAGAAGCAGGGTTACATCATTTTGTCAGTTTCATCACTTTATAGCTCAATATATTCACACGTCCACTTATAATCCAAATAAATGACAATATAGTATTTAGTAATTCCATGTAGATAAAGGAAAACTGCTGTGTTTCATTTTAATACCTTAGGGTTACATTTTCCTTTACAATGCATATTACTGGCTATTCCACTCCCCCGGCATGTGTCAAAATCCCTCAGTGAGTTCATCAGGAGTTTCAACAACACAGGAAGAGTTGAACAGATACCAGGAAAAGCACTGCATGCATTAAAGAAGGAATTTAGCTCTTAGATTGTTAAGGAGGAAGTCTGGATGGTTCACATTAAGGGGATGTGGAGCTTTTTGACTCCAGAACAATCTGTATCCAGTTCTAATCTGTAGTGACTCATAGTTACAACCCTCTTAATGGCCTATAAGAAGCTAGTTCATTCTAGTTTTTAGTGGACCTATATCCATATTAGAATACACACGTAAAAGCCATAAACCTCACACCATTACCCTAATAAGCACTCTTAGTAACAATCTCAGCACAGAGACCAAGGACTGAGTAAGCATAAAACTGAACTAACTTTTCCCGCTGACCCTCTAGGTCAGGGCTAACCAGTTGGGGCAGTCATGCTTCTACTGCTGGACCTGCAGAAAACCTATGGCTATCAATCCAAAATCTGTCTGAAATCTGACAATCATGATTTTCAAAATGGTTTCTACAAATACACGTTACTGTCTGGTATCTCTGCAACAGTGAATGCTGGTCCTGTCTCAGGGCTTGTCTACACTTAAAATCTACAGTGGCTCAGCTGTACCACGGTAGTGTTTCAGCATAGACACTACCTATGCCGGTGGGAGGATTTCTCGCGTTGGCACAGGTAATCTACCTCCCCGAAAGGCAACCTACCATGGTCTACACAGGGACTTAGAATGGCTTAACAATGCCACTAGGGGTATGGATTTTTCACATCCCTGACAGACAGTTAAACCGACCTAATTTTCTAGACCAGGCCTCGCACTCCACTACCATTTTACTGCTTTTCCCAGCAGCAAACTAGTCTGCAGTGCTAACAGTTTTGGATGAAATGCTTCTCAGCATTTGAGAATGAATAAGAAAGAGCTGAAGCTTCATCTACTTTAAGTTAAGTTCTAGAAAGATTTGCAGAGAAAATAGATACTGTTCGTGTTATGCCCTATTAAAATAGAATTTGTCCTAGAACAGCTTTGAAAAATTTCCTGCTTCTCCTGTGCATATTCAGCAGCTGAATATTTCCTTAGTCATAGAGCAAATATAACTCCCTGGTTCATTAGCCATTTTTATTTTATTCGTTTTTTTTTTCAAATCCGTTTACATTTTTCATAATATAAATCATAAATATTAAAATAAAGTAGCTTGTCTTCTTTATAAGCAAGTTCAGCAAATCCTATCTTTTACCAGCTTCATTTGTTAAGTCTTAAAATGCTTTCCAATTCTGGGGCAGCTTAAAGTTTTGGGAGCCTTTATACAACTATCCAAAAAACACCTCATAAGAAGTGTAATGTCCCTTTAAAAGAGTTATTTGTATTACAGCATGATTATGTCACTGTCTGTTTTGTGGATAATTTATTATTTCACTTTATAAATGCAAGTGTTATTGTAATTGTTTTCCTCTGTTCCTCCCCTCCCAAATCTCCACATATCATAACACTACACAACGTAATCTTTTGCACTTTAAAAATCCAACATCTTGCTTGGAAACAGCTTTGAAAAGTTGGCATCTGGCCAACTTGCAACTGATACTAGTTTAAATACCTTCCCAGCAAAGTTGCACATTAACTTCAAAATACTCCGGGATCAGCCATTAAAATGTTTTTGTTTCAGTTACAACACTAATGAAAACCAAATGTCTGAATATATTTTAAGCTGGTCTAATGCACTAGGGATTTCACTTAAAAGAGAAAGGTCTGAATCAACTTCCATTTACCCAAATGAACACAGATTAGTCAGTACTACACTATGCAGATATATGGCCAACACTTGGAGTAAGATTAAATAATTATAAAGAACATTTCAACCACAGATTAAATGAAGAAAGTCTGAGTAATTGGCTGAATTTGATTCTTTTCCTAAATCTTTTAGTTACAGTCTGCTAAAGCTATTGAGCTGCAAGCTTACAAAATCCCATTTACAGGTGGATTCAGGACCCTAAACCTCTGCTTTGCTAATGTCTAAGCCAGTGGTTCCCAAACTTGTTCCGCCGCTTGTGCAGGGAAAGCCCCTGGTGGACCGGGCCAGTTTGTTTACCTGCCATGTCGCAGATTCAGCCAATCGCGGCTCCCAGTGGCCGCGGTTCGCTGCTCCAGGCCAATTGGAGCTGCTGGAATCGGCGACCAGTATGTCCCTCGGCCCACACCGCTTCCAGCAGCTCCCACTGGCCTGGAGCAGCGAACCGCGGCCACTGGGAGCCGCGATCGGCCGAACCTGTGGACGTAGCAGGTAAACAAACCGGCCTGGTCTGCCAGGGGCTTTCCCTGCACAAGCAGTGGAACCAGTTTGGGAACCACTGGTCTAAGCCTTTGCAAAATACATATTTTCACCTATCCAGGTAAGGAACATCTACTGATCTTGCTCTGTAAATTTAAGCAAACCCTAAATATTTGCTTTCACAACAAAGACCTAACAGCTTTGAAGGAACCTATACATTCTACCAGGAAAAAAAAATTGTCTAAGCTGACCTCTTTATAGGAATGATTTCAAATACTGAATTTTAAGAAGTCCGACAGCGAGGACAACCATAAAATTAGGATGTACCCCTAAAAGAGTGATTTTATGTACTGGATTATGAACCAGTAAAAGGAAAAGAAACAATTTTAACTTTAGGATTCTGGACTTGTGAGTTTCTACCAGAACTTCTTCAAAATAATTATTTTGACAAGTTCCTATTAAGTGTTTAAAGGGTAGAGGGTAGTCTTGTGGTTAAGGCATAGGACTGGATTTAGGAGATTAATTTCCTTGCTTTGCCAGTGACTTCCTGATGACCTTGGCATATCACTTTATATCCAAAACTCAGTACTCTGTGTGTAAAATAAAGTTAATTCTTCCCTACTTCAGAAAGGTTTTATGAGGATTAATGTTTAAGAATCTCAGATATCATGGTGAAGAGGGCTTCGTAAACAGATTACCCAATTTACTTAAGGCCATACCCATATTTCTGAATATCAGTCCTCTCAGGCTACAGCAGAATTTCTCATCGTTGTCCAAATTACTTCCAATCTAATTCTACCTTTGAATTTTTACTTTAAATTAATGTATTTGTTGCATTCATTTCTTCAAGGTCATTCCCCGCAGCCAAAAGAGAACTCTTTAATCCCCCCAAAAGAGAACAGTTTAATTGTCCAGTGATTGTTATTATTGCAGTCTTGTGGCTAATTAAAGAGAGCATTAGACTGAGAATACAGAGTTAGCTTCTAGCATGTTCATCATATTTTGATGTGCCACACCTTTATCGAAGCCTCAAGAGTTACCAGGTTTGAAGAGACATTTTAAATAACAATGAAATTAAACATAAGCTATAGGAATAAAGAAGAAAAATTCAGTCCTGAGTAACACTACAGTAGGTCACATGCATAAAAGAATTCTCTTTCTTTCTTTAGCAAAATGAACCGCTCTGTCGTTGAAACTAATTAAAAAACCCAGACCTTTAAAAAGTCAACTAATTAATGAAGAGCTACATTTCCATTAACTTTTTAAAAAATAGTCAAGTAATTTAAAAAAGAAGAGTACTTCTCACCATTGTATCAATGCATCTCCAAAAGTCAACCTAAAAATTGCATTCCGTAAACAATGAATACTTTGTGTAGGAGATTTAGCACAAGCTATGAAATGCAAGTTACAAAATCGCTTTTTTAGCCAAGAATCAAGACAACCTGTTGACAATTTATTTCTTTAATAATTAAATTAGAAATTCTAACCTATTTCAATGCAAGCTATAATGATAATTGGATATGAATCGTAAAGCAATTTTTTTTCCCTGAAGAAATACATTGTAGAAAACCCTGCAGTAAATACTTTACACTTCTCTGAAAGAACCAAAAACTCAGCACAAGCTATCCCAGGACTTATACCAATATCTAATTTTTCATGACATGCTCTGACAACTTTGTTGACTATGGTCCATATTTCAGAAGTTTAGTACATAGACCACCTGTTTCCGACTAGCATTCAAACTGTTTCTATTGTACAATCAACAACAGCTGCTGAAGGGTCTAAAATATCAAGGATTAGGAATGGACAATTATTAATGGCTATATTATACTAAGATAGGTCAAAAAACTTTCTGCTAAAGATGCATTTCACAAATGCATCAATACTTTCTGTAAACATATATGTACATTTCACACTGCTTTCTTCATTTTGTTCTTAAGACCACTTACTGTAATTCAAACTTTAGGGTTGTTTTACCTGCAAGCACAGCAAATAGTAGTGCCACTCTGATTGTGCTAGGGACAGCAGAGGAGGTGAGTTGTGCAGAACCCTGCATGTAAGCTTCCAGATCACTGCATGGTTAAGAAGTTCTTAACAGGGGATTTTCAAATTCTCGTGTGTGTAAATTAATACTTGTTAGTCATCCAAGAGGCTGTACAATATCTTACTGTTGGAACATTTTTGTGGAGAGATTAAAAAGTCTGCAGCGACAACAGGAACTGTCTCACCCAAGCAGAGATGCTAAGCATGCACATTCCAAGCCAAGAAGGAAACCAAAGATGCAGGCAAGTGAAAGTTGACAATTTAATCAAGTAAAATCTGGAAAGTAGAATCTGGCAAGAATTAAAGCAAGAATTTTGATGTCATTTATCAAGTGGTTAATTGTTTAAAAATAAAGTTTAAGACCTAACTAGTGCTTTGCTTAAAATGCAAAGCATATTTATAAACTGATATATTCCCATCAGACTTTCAGAAGTGTGATGAACCATAAGGGCTTGTCTCCAGGTCAAATTTGTTGTGTATCAACTTGAAATGTTTCTCATTAAAACATCTTACAGCCATATGCAAAATGTTTTGTTACAAATCTTGCTCTTTAATGCATGTTATAAAACCCACTTTGGAGGTGGGTTTACTTAGATGCAGGAGGAGCTTAATAGCTCCACAGCAAAATATATGTGGATACATCTGCATCCTGTACCATGTGTTGCACATCTATCAAGTCCTCCCACCAGTATCCCATACTGCTTTGCTGTCTACCTTGGTCTCCTATAGACCTCATTCTGCTCTGGGGTCATTCTGACCGGATGTCACCTCACTGTTTAAAAGGTCATCCTGAGCCAGGTGCCATCCTTTGTGATTCCATCATGAGGAGTTCATACATAGCAGTGTTATTCTTGTAATAACTCTCTAGTAATGCCTCATGCTGCTGTTTGGTGATCCCATACTATGATTCTGGCTTTTTAGACCTCTTGGGATAGGAGCTTTATCTAGCCCGGCTGGCTGGCAGTAAGCCGATATGCAAGCATCATGGCAACTGTTCAGTCAGGAGCACAACCAGAACACTTTCCAGTGCTGCAGTATAACAGAGGAGCTCCAGCTGGGACTACAGACATTCAAAGTACTATTTGTCTGAATAGAGAGTGGCACAGTCTGATCTTACTATGCGGACTTTGACTGTTCTTTGCTACATGTGTCACCATTGTACCAGTGTTTGTTGTGAACAGTCTGACTGATCCACAATGACCTAGGTGAACCCTGAGCCAGTCAGTCATGAAGGTCCCACCACCTCTATTTAGAGCAGAAGGATGAGTCTGAACCATAAACAGAGACCCATACTGTGGATAGCATCAATTCCTGGAAGTATTAAAATGATACCTCAAAAGACAACACAATGAGAGGGCAAGTTACATATGTTGGGTACTGCAAGGATGTCTCCATGTTGGCATAACTTTTCACTGATTCATGGGCTTTTAAACTCCATCCCCAATGCTTAACGCAAAGGTGGCACTGGAGACTGCACAAACTCATTTATAGTAATAAAATACCCACAGAAACACTGTGTAACCTTCCTATCTCCTGTCCCATACCCCCATCGCAGGGCTTATTAGTCTTTCCCCCTCCACACAGTCACCTCCCCTTCCTTCACAAAAACAGTGGAATTGCATAGCTTAACAAGAAAGGAGATTCTTACTGAAAATTATCTTTTTTATTTATTTTTTATTTTTCAGCATGTCAGCAGGATCAGGAAGAGAAGAAAAAGACACAAAGCACCTTGGACTATGGAGAGGCAGACTATGTTCCTAGAGCAGATGGCCTACTAACTTTGCACAGCAGTGCAGCAGCTCAATAAAATTTTAAAATGCTTATAAAGTTCATCTTCATTTATTATTTGTATTATTTACAAAAATAATCTGAAAGTGTGTTTTCATTCATGTTTGAATCTTAGACCTTCCTTTCTATTGCAAAGCATCCAGTTAAAACCACCTAACTGGTACAGTAATTCCATCAAAACAAGTACTATACTAAAAGCATTGCTTTACAAACTGCACATACAATGCATTAAGAACAAAGAAATATGTGTAGTAATGTTATGACATGCCTTACACAACATACGCATTTCTCATGAGTAGGAGCAAAACATATCCGTCACAATTATTCTACACATCGGCCTCCTCCCTCGCTGTTCAAAATGTTCACCACGTGTGCACATCCCACTCCCATCATGTGCAATGCTCTCCCTTGCTCTCACAAAGATTATATCTGGTTGCTGTGTTTTGTACAATCAGAAGATGTCCCTCATCAGCATCCAGACTTGACATCAGGATCCTCCATCTACTTTTCAGTCTTCCAAATGCACATTCCAGTGTCTTTCTGCAACTACTCAGGGTATAACTAAGCAGTTCCTTTTGCCTCTCCAGTGACAGGCTTCCTAGGCCAGGAGAGCAGAGAGTAAACTATCTCCTAGAATGACTGGAGGAATGGCAATGTCATTAATGTTCATATAGACCATCAGTGCAAAAGTTCCATTTGTCATTACATGAAAGTGTCCAAACCTTCTAAAAATCATGGTGTCGTAGACATTTCCAGACGACCCCACATACATATTAGTGAATGTTCCACACTGATCAACCAAGCCATGCAGCACCACGGAGAAATAATCCTTTCTGTTGATGAACCCTGAAGCCTGATGTGGGAGGCAAAGAATGGGCACATGGGTCCCATCAATGTCCCCTATGCAATTAAGAAACCCCAATCATGCAAAGCCATTAATAGCTACCTGCACATTGCCTAGAATTATGACCTAGAAGGACACCACCTTGCTGGGGTGCACACCTCCATGGCAACAGCCTGATGTTTGATCCACCAACATCAAACTGGCTACTAACTGATCAGTAGCAGCCAGGGGTGAAAAGCTTCCAGATGGCAATAGCCACATGCTTCTCCATGCTGAGGGAAGCTCTCATGTACATGGTCTACCACTGCAGCTCCAGGGGCAAGCTCTGCACAAAGTTCTAGGAAAGTGGCTTTTGACATCTTGAAGTTATGCCACCACTGCTGGTCATCTCAGGTCTTTCCCACCAGTCAGTACTACATGGCAAAACCAAAAAAGCAGTGTTCTGAGTGAGCCGAGGAAGTGTGATTATTTTCAGTCTCCTCCTTCTCAGGTTCCCTTATTATTCTGGTTGTACAGCCATTGCACAACTTGAGATGATATACCAGCAGTCTTTATATGTATGACAACAAGGATTGCAGTGCTCAACAACACTTCCTCCATGCTGTCTGACAGTGCTTTAAAAGTGTCACTGGATCAGAGAAACAAGGAGGCTGATGCGGTGAAACAAGATGAAAAATAAAAGTTATTCTGTTTGACCACAAACCCCAGAATTCCATTGCTTTCTGGTACAAAAAACTCAAAATGTAGAGTGCAAAAAAAAAAAAAAAAAAATCCCAGAAGGCATGAAACAGCGTGGCAGAACAATGATGCGATGTCTGACCAGAATGCTGAGTGCTCATTGCAAAATAGTACTGTAAATGGCCACAAAGATATGAAGCTACATTAACTATTTACTCCGGGGGGGATTCTGTGCCAAAAAGTTAAAAATTCTGCCAAATTCTGCATATTTTATTTGTCAAAACAACACTATATAATCATGCCAGTTTCAATTATTTTGGTAATTTATTTCAAAATACCTGTCAGCAAGTATGTCTGTAACAATACAGACGCACACAAAACCTCCCCCAGGAGTAGAGAGTTAAAGAAACCCCTATGACAACCCAGTACCTATTTCTCTGCCCCCTGTTCCCCCCAAGAGCCCAGCTGTGCCCCCCCAGCCCAGACACCTGCACCTCCACCCACCCCAGAACCCATCCATACCCCTTCTCCCCCAGAGCCCAGCTGCAGGCCCCCCCAGCCTAGACACCCACACCCCTCCTCCCCCAGAGCCCATCTGCGGGCTCCCCCCCAGCCCAGACACCTACACCGCTCCCCCCCCAGAACCCAGACATGGGGCACCCAGACACTTGCATCCCTCTCCCACAGAGTCCAGGGATCAAGAGGGAGAAACAGCCTGATACTAGGTCCCGGGCTTGCGTGGAGTTTCCTGCATGCTGCTTTTCTTTCTTCAGGGCAGGCCAGGAATTGCAGCTGTCAGGAACCCTCCAACTCCCTCTACCTTCCCCCAGCAGCGTCTTCAATTTGCGAGCTGGACTCTGAAGGGTCCCGCTGCCCCTAGTGGCTGCCAGCAGCTCTGCAGCCCATTTCGGGGGAGGGAGGAAGGGAATTCTGTGTGCACATTAATTTCTGTGCAAATTCTGCATGTGCAGTGGTGCAGAATTCCCCCAAGAGTAATTTAACTTGATTGCAGGATAACAATGCAGGGTGTAGAAATTAATTGTGCAACAGTTGTTGCGAATCACTTAACATGGATAAACAAAATCTGCACCAAGTTAAAAATGCAGACATACTCTCAGTTGCTTTCTCTCTTCTGTAGCCCTCCTGCATTCTAAACATAGTTAGAAGCTGCAATAGTCATAAAAAAAGGCCATTTTTGTTTTTTTCAGAAGGTTCCAGGTCACATTTACTAAAAATCTAGAAGTTATCTTGCACTTACTGCTAAGAGTTGTGTCACTGTGCTCACAACAATCCAATCAATTTAATTTGTTTGTATAGTTTAGCTTTTCTCCTCCATCAAAGCCAGAAGATAGAATTTCAATATTGAACTTAATGTAAAAACATTTAGCAGCTGTTTTATCTCCCAAAGGGAGCAAAAGGAGAACGACAGCGAACAGGTGAAATTTTCTAGTGTTGATACATGTGAACACCTTGTCACATCTTACAAAGAACAATTCGTGCTGCAAGAACATTGAAAACTTTTTACAGTGTCACACACATTAAGAAGTTGAGCCTGGGTTATTGTGACTTTTTAGCCAGATGCCAATCATCTCTACCCTCACTACAGACACCAGTTAAAGGAACTTCAAACTTCTAGCTACATTTCTACCAATAGAAGTAGCAAGTGTCATTAAGAAGCTAAGTTGGTTGCAGCATGAGACTAGTACTCCTCCATCCCAAACATGTCACCTCTAAAACACACTTGCTGTCCGCCACTCTAAGGAAAGGAAGACCCAATAAATTTCTTAATTGTGTAATAAGTTTGAACAGTAACTATACAAGACAATAAAAGCCACAGAGACTCAGCGTACTGTAGTATGATTCTACAACTACCCCACCTCCCCAAAAAGATTCTGTGCACCCAAAACCATTACAAAGTCACTTCTAAGTTTCAGTTCTCTGAAAACCTGAAGACATACTAACAAAACACTCAGATAGTTTTAACTAGACAAAAGGTCCTTGATTAATGATCCCACCCCACTGCGTGAATGTCTTCAATTCCCATTAAGGAAGTTTAACTGCGCTTCGTATGCCAACGCTTAACATTTAGAATGGGACTGGGAAAATACTTATTTTGTACATTCCCTGTAGGATGCCAATATGAAGCATTTTGGGTTAAATGAGTAGTCTTCCCAAAGGTTAGTCTAGTTAAATAGGTCACTGCACTGACTCAGGGAGAGAGGGGAGGGGGAAAAAGCACAACAGAACTAAGAACGGCCATACTGGGTCAGACCAATGGTCCGTCTAGCCCAGTATCCTGTCTTCCAACAGTTGCTAGTGCCAAAGTCTTCAGAGAGAATGAACAAAACAGGGCAACTTTCAAGTGATCCATCCCCTGTTGTCCAGTCCCAGCTTCTGGCAGTTGGAGGCTTAGGGATATCTAAGGGCAAGAGGTTACATTCCCAGACCTTCCTGGCTAATAGCCATTTCTGGATCTATACTCCATGAACATATCTAATTCTTTTTTTAAACAAGCCCCGGTATACCTTTAGCATTCACAAAAGCCTTGGCAATGAGTTCCACAGGTTGGCTGTGCGTTGTGTGAAGAAGTATTTCCTTGTTTGTTTTAAACGTGCTCCCTATTAATGTCACTGGGTGACCCCTGGTTCTTTTGTTGTGTGAAAGGGTAAATAACACTTCCTTATTAAATTTTCTCCACACCAGTCAACATTTGATAGACCTCTGTCATATTCTCCTTAGTTGTCTCTTTTCTAAGCTTAACAGTCACAGTCTCTCTCCCCCCCCATCGGGAAGCTGTTCCATACCCCTATTCATTTTTGTTGCCTTTCTCTATACCTGTTTCAATTCTAATATATATTTTTTGAGATATGGCAACCAGAAACGAACACAATATTTAAGGCGTGGGCGTACCATGGATTTATATAGTGGCACTGTGATATTTTCTGTCTTATCTATTCCTTTCCTAATGGTTCCTAACATTCTATTGGCTTTTTTGACTGCTGCTGTAGTTTGAGCAGATGTTTTCAGAGAACTATCCTTAATGACTCCAAGATCTCTTTCTTGAGTGGTAACAGCTAATTTAGAACCATCATTTTGTATGTATAGCTCGGATTATGTTTTCCAATGTTCGTTACTTTGAATTATCAACAATGAATTTCATCTGCCGTTTTGTTGCCTAGTCTCCCAGTTTTGCGAGATCCCTTTGTAACTCTTCTCAGGCAGCTTTAGACTTAACTGTCTTAAATAATTTTGTATCATCTGCAAACTTTGCCACCTCACTGTTTACCCCCCTTTCCAGATCATTTATGAGAATGTTAAATGGCATTGGTCCCAGGACAGATCCTTGGGAGACCCTGCTATTTACCTCTCTCCACTATGAGAGCTGACCATTTATTCCTACCCTTTGTTTCCTATCTTTTAACCAGTTACTGAGCCAGGAAAGGACCTTCCCTCTTATCCCACAACTGTTTACTTTGCTTAAGAGCCTTTGGTGAAGGACCCTGTCAAAGGCTCTTTGAAAGTCCAAGTGCACTATATCAATGGGATCCCCCTTGTCCACAAGCTTGTTGACACCCTGGAAGAATTCTAATAGATTGGGGAGGTATGGATTTCCCTTTACAAAAGCCATGTTGACTCTTCCCCAACATAGAGTGTTCATCTATTGTTGAAACTATAGTGAACAACAGACTATCAAACTGCCTGGTATTGAAGTTAGGCTTTTCAGCTTGTAATTGCCACATCACTCTGCAGTAGTTTTTAAAAATTGGGCTTACATTAGTTATCCTCCGAGAGTCCTCGGGTACAAGGGGCTGATTTTAGGGATAGGTTACATACCACAGTTAGTAGATCTGCAATTTCATATTTGAATTCATTCACAACTCTTGGCAGAATACCACCTGGTCCTGGCGACTTATTACAGTTTAATATATCAAGCTGTTTCAAAACCTCCTCTACTGACACCCCAATCTGGGACAGTTCCTCAGATCTGTCACTTTAAAATGGTTCAGGTGTGAGAATCTCCCTCACATCCTCTGCAGTGAAAACGGATTAATAGAATTTGTTTAGCTTTTCCACAGTGGTTTTGTCTTCCTTGAGCGCTCTTTTAGCGCTTCTTCATCCAGTGATCCCCACTAATTGTCTGGCAGGCTTTCTGCTTTTGATGGAATTAAAACATTTTGCTGTTAGTTTGTGTTTTTTGCTAGTTGCTCTTCACATTCTTTTTGGCCTGCCTAATTCTATTTTTATACACCTCTACCCCGATACAACGCTGTCCTCGGGAGCCAAAAAAAAAAAAAAATCTTACAGCATTATAGGTGAAACCGCGCTATATCAAACTTGCTTTGATCTGCCAGAGTGCGCAGTCCCGCCCCCCCAGAGCACTGCTTTACCACGTTCTATCTGAATTCATGTTATATCGGGTCGCGTTATATCGGGGTAGCGGTATACTTGACTTGCCAGAGTTTATGCTCCTTTCTACTTTCCTCAGTACAATTTGACTTCCAATTTTTAAAGGACGTCTTTTTGCCTTTAACTGCCTCTTTTACTTTGTTGGTTAGCCATGGTGGCTTTTTTTTTTTAAATTTGGGATATACATTTAGCTTGAAGGCAATTCATTCTTGTGACTGTTCCTTTTAATTTATGTTCAATTAGCATCATCATTTTTGTGTAGTTCGCCTTTCTGAAGTTAAATGCTATTGTGGTGGGTTTCATTAGTATTTTGCCCCTACAAGGGGGAATTTAATTATGTGATGGTCGCTTTTAATAAGCAGTTCAGCTACAGTCACCTCTTGGATCAGCTCCTGTGCTGCACTTAGGACTCTCCCCTTGTGGGTTCCAGGAGCGACTGCTCTAAGAAGCAGTAATGAACGATGTCTAGAAATTTTATTTCGTGTCCTTCTATCTTGCATCCCTTCCTCAAGTGACATATATCCAATCAATATGGGGATTGCACATTAATGTTGGGGTTTCTGTTTTTGTAGCCTGTCTAATCTCCCTGAGCATTTCACAATCACCATACTGATCAGGTGGTCAGTAGTATATTCCTTCCGCTATATTCTAATTATTTAAGCATGGAATTTCTATCCACAGAGATTCAATGATCTAGTTTGATTAATTTAAGATTTTTGCTACGTTTGACTCTATGATTTCTTTCACAGGTAATGCCACTCCCCCCTGAGTATGATCTATTCTGTCATTCCCACATATTTTGTACCCTGGAATCACCATGTCCCATTGAGTATCATCATTTCACCAAGTTTCTGTGATGCCTATTATATCAATATTCTCATTCACAACCAGGCACTCAAGTTCACCCATCTTAGTATTTAGACTTCTAGCATTTGTGAATAAGCAATTATAAAGTTTGTCAATATTTAGTTGTCTGCCTTCATGTGATGTAACTGAAGGAGATTCTTTCATTTGACTGTTTCGCTTCATTTCCCATCTGTACTTTATCAGTTTCTATCCTCTCCTCTTTTCTAGAGTATTCCCTTTAATAAATCCTCCCTTAAGGGATGTCTTTGTCCCAACAGTGTGCTCCTCCACTCCTGCTTTCCCCCAGCCCTTAGTTTAAAAAGTGCTCTACAAACTTTTTAATTTTACATGCCAGCAACCTGATTCCATTTTGGTTTAGGTGGAGCCAACCCTTCCTGTATAGGCACCTCCTTTCCCAAAAGGTTCCCCAGTTCCTGACAACCTTAAATCCCTCCTCTGAATACCTGTCTTATCCACACATTGAGACCCTGCAGTTGTTTGTGTGTCTAACTGGTCCTGCAGATGGAACTGGGAGCATTGCAGAAAACGCTACAATAGAGGTCCTGGACTTTAATCTCTTACCTAGCAGATTAAATTTGGCCTCCAGCACCTCTTTCCTACCTTTCCCTATTATCGGTGCCTACATGTACCACAACCACTGGCTTCTCTCCAGCATTGCCCATATGTCTATATAGATGTCTCAAGAGGTCTGCACCCACCAGACAATTCACCGTGTGGCTCTCCTCATCATCACAAACCCAACTATCTAATATTTCTAATAATTTAATCCCCCATGATTATTAATTGTCTCTTCCTAATAACTGGGGTTCCTTCCCCTAGATGGGTATCCTCAGTGCAAGAGGATATCATGACATCTGGAAGGAGGGTCCCAACTATGCGATCATTTCCCTGCGCTACAGCTTCATGTTCTCCTTCCCCAACACTGTCATCCTCAACTGTGTCCCTGAAAGTTTCATCCGTCTACCTCTGTCTCCCTTAGTTCCTCCAGCTTAGCTACTCTGGTCTCAAGGGCCTGTACTCAGTCTCTGAGGTTCATGAGCTGATTGCACCAAATGTACATATTTGCCATGTGCCCACAGGCAGGTAATCGATCATAAATGCTGCATTCAATACAACAAACTGGATAGCCCCCAGTCTGCTGCTGGACTTCTGCCCGAGTTATTTTTACTCTTGCAGGGGTTTTTGTTTGTTCGTGCTACGATTTGTTTGGTTGTTTTGAGGGGGGCATCACTGGCCTAAGTTTAGAGTATGTTTGTTAGGTCTATCTGGCTCTCACACTCCTTCTCTAAACTCCCCTGTTTCCTAGCTCCTCTGGGTGCTTAGAAGCTGGTTTTTTAAACCCCTGTTCTCCCTGATTTAGCCCCGCCCCCAAGGATAGCAGACTAGAGCCTCATTAGGAAGCTTTCAGCCTAGCCTAGCAGGAATCTAGGCTCAGCACACAGCCCCCCAAAAGAGACCACACTATAAAATTCAATCAAGCAGGCACATGGCAAGAAAGCACATAACAAAAAACTAAGACAACAAACTCATTCCAAGGATCACATAGTTGCTCCTCTTTCACCTGGAGCACTCCTTCACAAAACTCCCATTTGCTGCTCCTGTTTGCTAGCTAACTGTCATGTATTGCTTCTAGCCCAATCAGGTAGTGCATGGGTGCAGACCCTGGACTTTCAAAAGACCTATTTTTTCCTCAACTGAAAGTACAAAGACATCTGCAACCAACTAAATTATTCCAAATACTCAAATATGGGCTTATTCCTTTCATGCAAAAGGTACCCCTGAAAAAAGGGAGGCAACTATAGAAGAGTCAGATTAATAATACAAATTAAAAATACCTCCAAAATATTGGATCTGTGCCCAAGCTGGCTCACTGAAGCAGTTTATCTGGTTTTCTGGCTTAGATAAGGAGTTACCATGGGAACTATAAAATGAAGAGGGACTAAAAGGGGGAAATAAAATTTATAAAGCGACAATGAAATTCTCTTCAGCATAACAGACTGATTTGATTTTTTTTCATTTCTATAACAGCTCTGTCACTTTAACAATCTGATAGATCCATAGGAATTGTGTTACAGGAACCACAAGAACCCTCGCACAACCATTTTCCTATTATCAGTTGCTCCAAGCAGGGTTTGTTCAATTAACTAACAACACTGTGGGGAGGGGGAAGCAGATTTGAATGCAAGCCACAGTGGAAGTCTATATTTAAAAACATTTGGACAAAGAAAGCTACATAGACAGTAACAGGCATGCTTGAATTTGAAAACGAGGACTTCCTGCCCCTTTCAGGACCCTGCAAACACTGGAAGTTCAGCACTAAGACCTTGTCTACCTGGAAAAGTTTTAGCAGTTATATTGGTAAAACCACCACCCCAGACACTTCCTATTACAGTATACGAGTGGCTTTTTTTTTTTTTTTTTTTTTTAATTTAGCTTAAGTCCCTACCCAAGCAACAAGAGCTAAACCGAAAAAAGCAACTATTACACATACAGGGGTTATACCAATACAACTATATCATCTTAAATACACATCCTAACTTATACTGGTATGAATCTCACATGTAGACAAGCCCTAAATGTGACAGAACGGTAGCTCTTCAAATATTCTGTTGCAAGCTTTACATAGATTTTTGTATATATTGCCATAGTCAGCCAACTGAAAATATGCACTGCATTCTGCAGAAGTTTTTTTTTTTTCAAAGTAACAAGGGAAATATCCTGGAGCAAATTTTTTTTTTTTTTTTATCACCACCATTTAAAAAAAAAGCAAAAACAGGTAAAGATAATTAGAAAAACGTGTGCCATCATGGTAAATGTTACAACTGTAGTGGTTTTTATCTAGCAAAATCTTAACTACCGGTACTCATTCTCTGCAACTAAAAAGCCAAAGAAGGAAGTCTCAAATATGCTTAGTCAGTCTCAAGTGAAGGGCTCTGGTTTTCACTATGTTAGATATTAATTCATTTTTTCTGCATAAAAAGGTTTATTGGGGGACTTCTAATCTTTAAAGAGCTGGACAAAATTAATTCTCAGAGCACCCATCT